>NC_073338.2:43446250-43751666 GCF_027580225.2 Misgurnus anguillicaudatus | reverse complement strand
GTTAGCTGTTTTGGAATTAGACACGCCCCCTTCTTTCCAAAACCACGGCAGATGCACACAGAGATCATTGCAATCCAAGTCATCTCAGTGTCACATGTAACTTTGCTTGACACTTACCTTAGGTATAGGTACTGTACTATATATGATTAGTTAGCGACAGAATACTGTTCTCTCGTCTTAGCTAAATGATTGACAGGCTGAAATGTCTCAAGTGCTCTGATTGGCTAAAAAAAGAGTTCTGTTTAGAGAAAGCTTTTTTTCAGGTCAACAAAGCGGTCGCTTGCAGCATTTTAAAGCTTTTTCGAAAGCATGTGTAGCATACTAAATAATTTTCATGCCTAAGTAGAGCTTAACTTGTATTTATCCTGTGATTTTCTATTAAATGTGAAGTGTGTAAATTGTGCACCACTTGAATGATATTTGCAAACAATAGTACATTATTGTATCCCAAACTTTCCGCCCCATACAGGAAAAACATATATTTCAAATATATTTCAAAATATACCAAAAAAAAATGCCACAAATATATTTCAATATGTTTACAAAAATAGTTTTAACAGATATATTTCTTGGCCATTTTTTTTTGTATATTTTTGAAACAGATTTTTAAAAGAAATAGAATTTAAAGCATTAAAAAATATATTTATCTATAATATATTTATTTAAAAATATTTGTAAAAACTTGTATTCAGCATATATATTTAAAATATTTTCTGGCAAAGAATACACTTTTTTGCCATATGGAATATAAAATTAGAAATGTATTTGCTTCTCTTTGAAATACATTTTGAAATATATGTTGATAAATGAAGGTAAATATATTTCCAAATCTAAAAATGTATTTAATTGAGCAGTATACTATAGAAAAGCTGCATTTTTGTCAAATCAAAATATAACTTATAACAAGTTGAAATTGTTTACCTTAATTTTTTAAGTTATGTCAACTATTCAGGTCAAAACTTAAAATAGTATGTTGAATTGACTTGCAAAACCAAGTTGTTTTAACGTAATGGTGCATTTTTATGGTGTACTTTTTTACAAAATGTATTAAGCATATATTTAAAATATATTTTTAGCCAGAGAAATGTATATTTTTGCCTTATGGGGCGCCCCGCCCCATACGGCAATATATATATATATGTATTTATATATATATTAAATAATATTTTTAAATATATTTCAAAATATACAAAAAATGGCCAACAAATATATTTGCTAAAATATATTTTGGAATATGTTTACAAAAATATATTTTTCACTGATGTATTTTTTGGCCATTTTTTGTATATTTTAAAAATATATTTAGCCCTCCATATTTTTCAATCAAAAGAAATATATTCATGTCACATTGGAAGAAAAACTTTGTTTATGTTACGAACCTGTAAACATAACACTTTTAAAAAGGTTAAAATTAAATATATTTTCAGCTTCAAAAATATACGTTATAAAATTTTCTTGTATTTAGCATATATTTAGGCAAAAAATACACTTTTGCCATATGGGATGTAAAATTTTAAATATTTTTGCTTGCCCTTGAAATACATTTTAAAATATATGTTGATTTATGAAAGTTAAAACTAAATATATTTCCAAATTCAAAAATATATTCAATTGAGCATAACACTCTACCCAATGTATTTAGCATATATTTAGAATATATTTTTTGCCAGAGAAATTTGTTTTGTTTTTTAACAAAAAATATTTTAAATAATGTTTTTAAATATATTTCAAAATATACAAAAAATGGCCAACAAATATATTTGCTGAAATATATTTTGGAATATGTTTACAAAAATATAGTTTTTACTGATATATTTTTTGTATATTTTGAAATATTTTTTTAAATAATTTTTAAAGCATTAAAAATTATATTTAGCCCTCCATATTTTTCAATCAAAGAAAATATATTCACGTCGCATTGGAAGAAAAACATTGTCTATCTTACGAACCTGTAAACATAAAAGTTTTAAAAAGGCTAAAATTAAATATATTTTTAACTTCAATATACTTCATACAATTTTATTGTATTAAACATATATTTAGGCAAAAAATACCAATGGGATGTAAAATTTGAAATATATTTGCTTTAAATGTTGATTTATGAAAGTTAAAACTAATATATTTCCAAATTCAAAAATATATTTAATTGAGCATAACATTCTACAAAATGTATTTAGCATATATTTAAAATATATTTTTGAAATATATTTTGAAATAAATGTTGATTTATGAAAGTTAAAACGAATATATTTCCAAATTCCAATAGAATATATTTATTTTGGCCAGAGAAATTTATTTTTTTGCCGTATGGGACGCATTGTTGGATAGTAAACGGGTAGTACTGCCCCCAAATTTACATCTTTGGTTGAGGCAGAAAGCAACAAGTTTAAATGTACAGTACATTTTTGTTGACACACTTTTGCAAAAGGCACCTTATAGTGTACACACTATAAACATGTGAAATGACGCACTTCACTTTAATTGACCAAAGCAACTTGCCAAAAGGAGAGAAAGTGACCCTCATCAAGATAAAACCAAACCAAACATGTTTTAGAGATCCAAAGGTGACGGGGTGAAAGTTCAGCTGTATGACTTCTTTTATTCAGGTGCTGTGATGTCACGCAGTCACTCCCTAACTGGCCACTTCCTGTTTTGTCCTCCCTTCCAGAAACCGAAAGTTCCCCTGGTGTTCATCTCCTTCTAACCGCTCGTTTACATTTCTACTCTTTCTTTCTTCTTTTCTGTACTGGAACTACCTCCCTTATTCTTTCTCTTCATGTCCATTAAACTCATCCGACCATCCGGGCCTAACCACATCTCTCTCTTTTCCCCTTTCTCTTAATCTTTCTTGCTTTCCTTCCTCTCTCTCTATCTCTCTCTCTCTCTCTCCTCCCGTAGTGACTCACTCCTCCCCTCTCCACGCTCCCTTTCTCTTTCCAGGTTTCGGCTGTGATGGACCCGGCCAAGCTCAAGGCTGCAGCATCAGAGAAGAAGAAACAAGAGGCTCGCAGGGAGAAGAAATAGGGGTTAAGGAGCAGAGAGCTAGAGCTCCAGACTATGGTTGCCTCCACCCAAACCCTGGAAGAAACATCGGGTGTGGGGAGGCAAAGCAGGGTGCTTATGACCATTGACCTGGAGCTCACCAAACAGGAGAGAGAGGGAGAACAAATTAAATCCGGGCCTGCCGCGTTCATTTCTCGACTTGCGCGCAAAATCACTCTCACGTGAGAGAGAGGGGTGTGAGAAGGAGGGGTGGTGGAGAGTTTTGGAGGAGAGGAATGTTAGATGAATCCCAAAACAGGAGGATGGGAGAGGGGTGAAGTGTTTTCCACAGGAAAAAAAATAATAATAAACTGTGTCCTTATCGGGTGCCACAGCATCATCATAAATCCTGTACCGATAAAAAAAATGCATTAGTTGGTATAGCTGTATATTACACATCTGTTCTGATTGGCTGCAAAAAACGACTTGCCACTTCAAAGATGATACATCGCACCTGTTTAGGACACGGTTTTCAACATGCTGATACAAAAACACCTCAAAAGCATCACATATTTACAAGAAACCCAAGGCTTAGACCCTACCCATACACACAAACACTCTGACAGATGTGTTTGCGAGAGCTGTAATACTAGCAGAAAGCTGTAAGCTTTTATCTTGTTAAGTGACAGACCGTTCTGCCATCTCTCTCTCGCTCTCTCTTTTACAGCTTTCACAGTACACCCATGCACTGTAATGCACAAACATAAAATCTAAGCCACACATTTATCACACCCAGTACTCTTGCTGAAGTTATTTTTGAAACTTTATATTAACTGTCTTCTTCTCGTTCTCTTTTCTATTTTTCTTGTCTTGTTATATATACCTATATATAAATATATATCTCTTTGTTTGGTCTTTATCTCTGACACTTTTTCTTATTTCTCTCTTGTTTCTTTTATATCTCTGTCTATTATTCACCTCTCTCATCATCTGATATACTGGTGCTATTACATCACTTCCTCCTCTCCTCTATCATCATAGGCCGGCCCCTCAAAGTAGCCCCCTACCCTTCATTTACCGAGAGCTAAATTTATCATTAGTATTTTAAGCCATCACACCTTCAACACGAAAACACTTCATTGTCCGTCCAATAAAATTGCTCCATCTTTCCTCCAACTAACACTCACGTTCACTCTCGTGAATCCAATTCAAAGCCTAGTTTGTTGTTTTGGATTACAGTAACTTAAATAGTGTGTAAGTTTGCTCTGACTGCAGTGACTGAAATTTCACAGAATGACGTCGATACTGTTGGCAGAGACTCGCACGCAGCCACCGTGCCAAATTCTCATGTCTGTCTGCATAAGCTGTTGTCTGATATTTTAACACTTGTAACCGGAGATCCGCGTCTCCTCTCCACGCTTTAAACAACATCACAAGCAGGGCTTGGCCCACCTGTATGTGTCAATAAGGCCCATCGCTTCATCATGGTTTGACTTCACCTCTCTCTAAACCTCCTCTTCTCTAACTTCGCAAACGCTCATCCACCACCACTTCTTCTCATCCCTGTTTGTGCTGTTAAGAAAACCACGTCGTTCTCTCCTGCCCCCTGCCGCCCACGGGAGAAATTTTCATTCGGCCATATTTTCACCACGACGACGACGGCAAAGCGAAAAACAAGAAAACTCCAGCTAGCTCTCTGCTGACTATAAAAAGACGCGTGTTAGTTCACGCTTATGCATATGTGTATGTTTTTAAGTCTGTAATCTGTCAACGAAGAAAAATCTGCATTATGTCATTGTTGGTCAATTTCGATGTGCAGTAGCATCCTGGTACTGTTTGTGTGTTGGAAGCAGAAATGTAATATAATTTAATGATGTTTAATAATTTCTGCACTTTCTTTCGACTGACATGGCGGAAATCATGTGGTTGTTTCTTCGAAGCGATGTTTGCCATCAGGACGTTAGCACGCTAAAGCCATATGAATTGGGTACGAAAGTTATCAGAAGGTTTATGAAAGAGAAAAATATTTTTGCACTTAAATCTTTAAGTTTAGTCAACTTGGATTTGTAGGTCATTTCAACTGTATTTACTAGTGAAGTTACAACAACTCATCACTTGACAATATAGTTGAAATGACTTATAAATCATTGATTAAACTTGGAAATTTAAGTGCAAAAAGATTTTTTACAGTGTAAACTGTGAGGTAGACTTGGACTGTTTTCATATTTGGATGCAGAATCTAAAGATCTCAATTTCATAGGATCCTACTCCTTTCTTTCCAAGTCTTCGTGTCTGAGGCTTTCATCTGTAATGCCTTGAGAAACTGCACAATTGGGTGGGCTTGTGGGAAATAATGTGTTTGTTAGCCTGCAGACAGATGCTTTTTATGCATCTCCGAGTAAATGTCGAAAAGCCACATGATACCTGCCATTAAACTGTGTTTAAATATCGGGGAATTGTCACGTTGTATGTATCGTGCACCTGCATCTCGGTGCAGGTCTGAGTAACCATTATCTCTCTTAGAACGTCATTTAAACCGTCTAACAATTTTTTTACGTTTATTTTTGACTTTAACCCAGCTAACGTTGGTTTTCTGTATAATGTGTAATGTAAAAAGAAAATACTTTCAGAAATAATTTCGAATAATTTCAGAAAAGTGTCAATAAAAACCAGATCCCTTGTGAGCGTGTGCATTGCATTGAAGAATAATGAATGTTAGTGGAAAAGCAAACCCTGTAGGCTGCTGCTTGGTTGTTAAAGAGAAATAAAACGGGGAAAACTGTAAATGCAAAAATAACCTAATTATAGGCATCAACATATTCGATAATTTTCAATGTGTCATCTGTTGTAATGAAGTAAAAGTACTGCTGTTTTGTGCAACATCGGAAACTGATCCAGCATTGGAGTGGATGGCTGTTGCTATGGTTACCTCTGCACGCATACGCTACTTCTGTTCACTAGAGTCTGTTTAGAGCCAAAACAAAATTTTTGCATTTTTGGGACATTTGGAAAAAACTGCAACATTTCATCTGAATTATAATTACTCTTAAAAAATAAGGTGCTTGAAAGGATCTTCACATCAGCGATGCCATAGAAAAAGCATTTTGTCAAAGGTTCTTTAAAGAACCATTTCTTTATATCCTTTTATAATCCGAAGAACCCTTTTTCACTACAAATAACTTTTTGTAAAACAGTTGAATCAATTTTAAGTTATTTTCTAGTGTGTGAGGTGTATTTCAGTGCCTAAACTGTTTAAGACTTAATTTACACAATCAATATAATGCGTAACATCATGAATATAGAAGGTATTTAAGATAAGGTTTATAACCGGTAATTTATATAATTTGTAGACTGCACTTATTGTTAGCTTAAGACAAAATGTTTATTGCTCTCATTTGTAAGTCGCTTTGGATAAAAGTGTCTGCTAAATGTAAATCTATATACCATTAGCCTTAAATAGCACATATTATGCAAAGTCCATTTGGACATAAATATAGGCTGGCAACCATGCAACGAAAAAATCCACCCTCTCCTTCTTTTTTAATCCCCATTTAACCAAAGGAGTATCATTAGACATGCTGTTTTGATTCTGTTGTTAATGTGACATCACACTGATAAAGCCCCTCCCACTTCCACTGACCTTTACCCAAAAGCTTTTCTAAACATGTGTGTTAGCATGTTGTAGCGCAAATGCAGCTAAAATACTATTGTCTCGAACTTTGTTCACGGGAATCAGATCTATTTTTAACTTCAAGCACTTACTGTTGGGGAGGGAGTGAGGAGCTGTTGTTCATTTGCATTTAAAGGAACAGACAAGAAAACAATGCTGTTTTGTTTTCACCCAAATGATCTGTGGTTATTTTGAGCTGAAACTTCACAGATTTCCTTATTTCTTTTTAAAATGGGCATAATATGTGGCCTTTAAGTAATATTTGAGTAATTGAGTGCAAATGTCAACCTTACCATGAACAAATAAAATTATTACCAAAAGTTTTTAATCATACTGATTTCTCAGATGCCAATTTTAAGTGGCCTAAATACCAGTTCAAGGTTTCCGTTTAAGTTTTCCTTTAACATTTATTTTTGGTAGTAGGGTTAGGGTTAGGGTCAGCTTACAGAATTGTCACATCCATAACGTTGTTATTTTAAGAACCATTTACTGTACTTATAAGGTTCTTTTGAAAACCAAAAATGGTTCTTTATGGCATCCCTGCGAAGAACAAGAACTCAAAAAAAGTGCTAAATAGCACTAAAAGCTCGTAATCATATGGGAAACATTTTTAGTGCTATTTACTGTAGCACCTATGGAGCTCCTACAGTATGAAGAACCATACGGGGGTGATATAGCACCACATATGGTTCTATATAGCATAATATGGTTCTACACAGGGGTTACATAGGTGCTTAAAATGGTTCCCCTATGACTATGAGCCAGTGAACCACTTTTAGTGCTATTTAGCACCATTTGTTTTTAGACCTTTGTTTTTAAGAGTGTCCACAACATACAGTGAAGGCCTATGAGCAATTCCAACATTATGGATGTGACATTTTCAGTCAAAAATGTAAATATAATTTTTCAGAGAATGCATTTACTGCACTGTAAAAAGTGAATGTTTAAAACTTTAAAAAAAACTTCAATTGGTAACACCTTAACATTTGAAATTCTCACTTTAAAGGTGCTAAAGAATGCATTGATAGAATATGTTGCACTGATACATGTGACTTTATTAAGTGCAAAAATGATCCATTTCCAACCCTAGAACCCTTAAGCTGGTGGCTGTTTTTTGCTGGTTTAAGGTGGCAGTAGCTGGTTTAAGCTGGTCCTCCCAGCCCGGCAAAGCTGGTGGGTCAGCTGGTCATCCAACCTGTCCAGCTGGACCACCTTAAAAAGCGATCAAAGCACAGCTAGACCAGCTTAAAAAGTGATCCACTTAAATAGTAGGGATAACCTTATTTGAAAGAGTCATGATGAATAATAATGTTGAGCTCTGCTCTAATCGGTTGTTTCCTAGAGTGGCTCATTTAAGTAGCTCATTGTGTGTGTACAGACCTTATGTTTGAGCCTGGAACAGACAAAGATACAGATTTTGAGAAACAATCAATTATTTGGAGATTGGACATGATGTTTCTGAGTATTAAGTTTTGTTTTTTTCAGTATGGATCTGCAAAATGTAACTGTATCGTCAATAGTAAAACTTCAGCCTAAACGCTAGCATATAGCGCTAACTCAGCAGTTACAACTTTGCTTTTAGCATTGTAACAACATTGTAATTCTTTCTATGTGTAATTTAATGTTGGGGCGTACACGAGAGGCAACCTCCCGATCTCTCTGATGAAGCCAATACGGAAGTGACTTAAGCTGCAATTCATCAACTGGCCGCTAGAGGCAGGCTCCAAAAGAGAGTCAAACACCATAGACCTCCATGTTAAAACGGTCATCTTAACAGTAGAAAATAATATGTTTACAGCCTGGTACAAAAAGTGTTTTTGGTTATTATAGCTAATTTTACCTGTCATGACAACTGTGAGGGGGGTGAATTTTTTTGTAACTCATCTGTTTAAATTATATTAAGCCTTAAAGTTCTGCATAATTAAGGGCATGGGCACTTGAGTGACGGTTGGACAGCCACTGCTGTCACTAGAATTGAGCTAGGCGGGCATGGTTTCAGCAACCAGTCACCCCAGCTTCACCAAAGTCCCACCTTTTTACCCATTTTGGATATCCGTGGGTCTGTAACGCGCGGCCAAGATGTCGACGGCAGGCAACATAGATATGAACACTGTAAAAAATGTTGGATTAATGGGTATTGCTGGCAACTAGCTGCCCAGTAACTTACTGTAGATTTTACATTTATGTTATTTACTGGCAACATTTTGTTCAAAGTTAAATGAACATGAAAGATTTTTTGACTTTATCTTCTACAGTAAGTTACTGGCAACCAGCTGCAAAATTACAGCAATTTTTTTAGAGTGTATAAAGGCTAGATGTGTTACGGCGGAGTCTCTAGCGTCGTCACCTGGCGGCCGTCTTCCCGCGGGGCGCTCGCTCACTCGTAGCATTGGGTTTGATGGTGCAGGTACTTTTAAATGACCATAACTTGCTCAATTTTCTACCGATTTTCAAATGGTTTGGTTTCTTACAAACGTTATTAATGTGGCTATAATTCTGGATGCTTTAACATGTTTCATGAAAATTCTTTTCTTTTTACTTTAAGTATGCAGTGTTATAGGTACATCTTTAACGTTTATAACAAAACAAACCGTTTGAAAATCGTTCGAAAATTAAGCAAGTTATGGTAATTTTAAAGTACATGCATCATTAAAACACAATGCTACGAGTGAGCGAGCGCCCTTTGGTGGGATGGCCGCCAGATGCAGACGTTCCCCTCAATTGGCCATCAGAAACCTATGGGTGACGTCAAGGAAACTACCCCCATCTTTTTTTACAGCCTATGGGCGTACATCACGACTGTAACAGTCAGTGTTGACATTGACCTTTTTTTTCCAGCTGTCTTTTGCATGCACAAGGTTTACATAAGGAGAAGGAAACACCTGTGTTTGAGGCTCACAATATGTCATTACCATGTACAGAACTTTTATTATATATCTTTTATTATATATCTATTACATTCTACGCACTTTGAAGTTAAAAAAATAAATTTACATTTTACCAATTGAAGTCATTTTTAAGTAGAAACAACTTTCACTTTTCACAGTGTATTGAAACATCTGTTTATATTTTCCTAAACCCTGACATCAGGAAAATCAGTATCTATGTTTTAGATAAGAAAAAAATTTGTGTTATCAATGCAAACAAAAAGGACACAATATTTTGGAAGACAACTTACTTTGTAGAAATTAAAATTCACAAACCAGAAGCAATAATACTTAACAATTGAAGATGGGATAATACAAAGCCCCTAAGGGCACATGGAGCAAAAATTAAATAGAGTTTAGTTTTCGAAAGTTTACTTTCGCGTGCGCACGTGAAACTATCGCGTGCACAAGTGAAACTATCGCGTGCGCAAGGGAAACTATCGTGTGCTCACGTGAAACTATCGTGTGCTCACGTGAAACTATCGCGTGCGCAAGGGAAACTATCGTGTGCTCACGTGAAACTATCGCGTGCGCAAGTGAAACTATAGCGTGTGCATGTGAAACTATCGCATTTAGTTTCATGTTCGTACGCAATAGTTTCACATGCGCACTTGAAACTAAATGCGATAGTTTCACTTGCGCACGCGAAAGTTTCACGTGGGCACGCAAAACTAAACTTTAAAAAAAATTCTAAGAAAGATAAGAAAAAAATGTGTGTTAAGAATGCAAACAAAAAGGACACAATATTTTGGAAGACAACTTACTTTGTAGAAATTAAAATGCACAAACCAGAAGCAATAATACTTAATAATTGAAGATGGGATAATACGAAGGCCCTAAGTGCACATGGAGCGAAAATTAAATAAAGTTTAGTCTTCGAAAGTTTACTTTCGCGTGCGCAAGTGAAACTATCGCGTGCGCAAGTGAAACTATCGCGTGCGCAAGTGAAACTATCGCGTGCGCAAGTGAAACTATCGCGTGCGCAAGTGAAACTATCGCGTGCTCACGTGAAACTATCGCGTGCGCGGGTGGGGCTGTCGCGTGTGCACGTGAAACTACTGTGTTTGGTTTCGCGTGCGCACGCGGTGGTTTCACGTGCGCACTTGAAACTAAACGCGGTGGTTTCGCTTGCGCGCGCGGGGGTTTCACGTGGGCACGCAAAACTAAACTTTAAAAAAAATTCTGCACATGAAGGTTTTGCGTGAGTACATGAAACTAAACTTTAGATTTTTTTGCTCCAATGTCACCTTAGGGGCTCAGTAGTATGGCTCTTCAAGGAACAAATAATATTTTTTTTTATGTGTGCATTCATGAGGAAGAAACCACTTATTTTTAACTACAAAGGAACAGAAAGGCTTTGTGGATGTTTAAGGTTTTTTATGGAACCATTGTCACGGCTAGTCCGTGTCATGTTTTGTGTATTGCACTGATCCGTCTCACCTGGACACTCATTGACTCATTACGCCAATACACTACACCTGTCTTATGTTTAATTGTCTTTGTATTTATATGCCTTGTTTCCGTCACACCGGTTGCCGGATTATTGTCATTACCCTGTCTGTTCCCTGTGTTGGATGTTCCTGTTTTCCTGTGTTCCTGTATTCACCATGTCAGCCCTCGTGTCTTTATTATGAAATGTTATTTATTTTGAACTTTGCGTTTGCGTCCTGTCTCTACATCCCGATCGTGACAACCATACAGACCGTCAAAGAGTCTGTATTTTTTAAGAGTGTATAATTTAAAGTCTGTGATTTATCTGATTTGTATGTAAGCGGAGTATGATGTCCAGTCACAGACAGCTTCTCTCTGTGGTCAAGTCCTTAACAGATCTAGCACAGACATGACAGCCGTTGTAGTTCCCACAGTCTCAAGACTTAGATGTCAAAGAAAGCCCGAAGCCGGTTCAACATCAACAGGTCATGATGATGGAACTCTTCATCGGTCAATCTTCTTCTGCCTTGGGTATAAAATGATTATCGTATATGTGTGTGTTTGTGATAGATAGAGAGAGAGAGGGAATAAGCAGGTGCAGGTACAAAGAAGCCCTCTGCCATGGGCATAAAGAGTGTGTGTGTCTCTGTGTGTAAGGGCAGGGGGTTGGAAGTGAGCTTCGGGTTACCCTCAGGCACAAATCAAGAGAGAAAACAGGCTGTGTGTATGCGTGTGTGTTTTACCAGGTGGGGAAGGGGGGTACGTTACCTCCAAAAAAAGCCACCAGTGTCTTCCACACGTGTGAGGAGAGAGTGGGTGAGATCCGTGTGTCAGTTATTCATTATCGGTGAACATGGGAAAAGGGGTGAGTGAGATTTCTCTCCTACTTCATCAGTTATTCTTTCTGTCTTTCTTTTTCTTTCAACGTGTGTGTCACGCATTGTTATTAGTGTCATATACACATTAATAATGTATTAGTTTAGTTTCTCGTGAAGAAAACAGATATACGTAGAGGTCTTAAAAAAGTTATCGGTTGTGTCTCATGAAAAAATGTCAGGACCGTTTTTCACCCAAACGGAGAAACTTTTACTGCGTGAAATTATTTTTTTTTTACAGTAGAGTACTGTAAAGTAGTCACAATGCAAAAATTTACTTTATGGTCCTAACTTTATTTTCCTATTCATTTTAAGAAACATTCACATTCAAACGTTCACTGTTGAAAGGGCCTGTCATTTTTTTATGAATGATTATCTGAATGTTGTTTTAAATATATCTCTATATTGTTTTGGGTTGTAATGAGAGTTAAGTCTGATCTAGGTTGACTGAGGTTTTATTGGAAATAATATGAAAAGAGGCCTGATTAAAGTAATGAATGGTCATCTTTTTAGTCCACATGCCGTGTACACGTGTCTTATACGCACACAGCTGAGTATGAATGACAGGAGCAGGTGATTTTCATGACACCCTGAACTCAGTATCCAGTGTGTCAGCACACCGAGCACATTTACTGCTGGTACGCTATGTTAGATGATCCAACAGCTCCTTACAGACTCAGACATGCACACATGTTTGATTACGCTGTCAAATATCTGCCATAGTTTCATATAGCTTATCATACTTTATGTAGTGTATGTTAATGACATAACTTTTTATGAGTAAAAAGTTAACCGTACAAATAAAGTTATAGATCAGGGGTGCCAAAAATCAAACCTAAAAAATCGAAGTAAATGTTGCCGTGTTATATTAAAATTATATATTAAAGTTGCCCTGATTCTCATAATTTATAATTTTCTAATACTTTTAATAATTTTTATTAAAACAAAATTAAAACAAATAAGCAAATGTTACTGTTTATGTATAACTTATGCAATTAGTTCAAGGGTAAATTTTCAAGGGTAACTGTTGTAAAAATAAATCCTTTTGTCTGTGTGCCACTGCCTTGACCTTTCCATTATAAGCTTATAGTACCCGAGTTCGTTGAGTTTCGTGATGCATGTATGTTATACACTTTTAAGTATGCATGTACATAAAAAAACTTTATTCACTTTAATTCCTTGCATTTAATTTCAATTAACATTTTACATTTAAATTTACATGTACAAATAAAACAAAAAAATGTTGCGATTAGAAATGAAGAGTTTGGTTCCAAAACGCAATAAATCCTTTTTGACAAATTTCGGTAAAAACGTGTTTTCTATACCATGAAAGTGACAAGATGAAAACCACTATTTTCTGTTACAAACTTTCACATAGCATCTTTAGGTTATAAAAACATAAAAAATTCAAATCCATAACTTGATTTTCAAAGATTTATTATAAAAACTAATTATTTTTTTCCACAAATGCAATAAATCTTGAAAAGTTTTTTTTTACAAAATTCTATAAATCTATTCAATTAATGTATAAATGTGCATTCATTTTTGCCATTTTATATTCATTTAGTTGAACAGTTGTACACACGGATCAAAAAAATAAACATTAATGGCATTAATCATAACACTTACTTTGTCATATTAGGAACACTGTCATTGCTGCGCGGGTATACTCGATGTCGTCGCTTAACATTTTTCAGAGCGATCAGCTGTGATTCTCGTTGACTTTGAGTAAAATTATGTAAAGTTTTTCATAAGATCCCTTGGGTTCAATGTGTTAGCACGAGAGAAGCTAGATGCTGTCAGGAGAACAAGTATGATCGTCTCCTGAGTGCCTCTCGTGTAAATTATTAAATGTTGATGGCTTACGTTTCTTTCCCTTCACAGAAAACCATCACAGGTTTATCAATGCTATTAAAGTATTATTTTGTCTTTGTTTGTTTGTTGATCACAAAGTACAAAGTAGATGAGGAAAACTAGGACTTTGAAACTGTGTACTCAACGCGCCGCCATTGTTTGTTTACATTGCATGGAATGGTGCGCTGTAATTTGTGGAGCGGATTTATTGCATTCTGTAGAACGGTTTTATTCTGTATCATTTATACGGTATTTTACTGTTCAATTTACAGACATTTTTTACAGTGTAAAGGTGGCGTTTATGGCGTTTTGGGAAAAATGGGAGAATATAATCAGTTCAAGTCAGTTAAATACTGACCTGATATAATACTGATTTTGGTAGTAACTCTTTTTTTTTCAAAAATGGCGTATATTGCGTTTTGGAACCAAACTCTTCAAATATAAACATCTGTGTCAATGAAGTTTATCCTTTTTCCTTATCTCACGTGGCATGATGGGCCAAATTAAAGGTCATTTCGAGCCAACTTCGGCCCTAGTTTGGGCACCACTCAGCTGATTGTTTATCCGATACAGTAGGTTCACATGCTCATGGAAGTAAAAATCGAATGAAATCTTTGCACTTTAATGTATTAAATGAAGAGCATATGGAGACTTTAAATGTTCCTCTTCAGAGAAATACCCCATCTTATTTATTTTCTAGATTCAATGTCCTTAATGCACTTTTATCACGTACAATACAAAAGGGGGTTCTGAAGCATAAAATAATAATGAGAGAACATAAAACTGTGCTGGGAAAGGTAACAGTACTGCAAGTAACAATATTAAACATTTAATGTATATTAATCTTACTTTTGGGCAGCCATTGGGACCGAATGTTGGCTTGCAGTTGATAAACATTCATAAATGGAATAAAACTGTTTAATTTATGTTTTTTCTAACTTAGTAACAGATTACAGTAACAGGGTTGGATGCAAAATGTGCCATGAATTTGAATTCAATAGATTGTTAAAATTAAGACTATGGTGTATGCAGGGTTGAAATTAGCAGAAATTCAATGGGGGGGACCAGTGCTCAAATTGAGGGGGGGCTTGGGGGATCTGGGACCCCCGTAAGGCAAGTAATTTTTTGTCTCCAAAAACATTGAAAATAATCATCTCTATGTATGAAGGGAAGCCTCAGCGTTACCTTAGTAATGCATTTCTTATCGCTTGCCTCATATACTGGTGTCAGTTTGAATAATTTGAACAGCTTTTTTGCTGAATGAAGCAGATGTTTTGAGTAAAATGGTTAAATTAATAGTCTACTAAGTGACTAATAAAGAAAGCAACTTCTAATGTAGGCTATCCTGCATTCAACTTACACACCACTTATAGGCCTAACACATTAACGTCCTATCTAGTCAAACTTTATATTTTTAAATAATTAATAAATTAGTTTTCAGCCATTACACTGATATACTGATTAAGGATTACATAAATCAAACATTTGTGTTTAAAGGTAGTAATGTGTTTGTTGCCATTTTGGGTTTGCTGCTATGTCATGGTGGGGACACCCCATAAGACTTGATTCAATTTGAGCACTGGGGGGACTCTAGTTTGGGGGATTTTAGATGACTCCTTAGATGGGTTTAAAATGACAACATCACATTTTCTTTAATGTTTCCTAAGCATGAGAAAAATGTTTTTAAGTGGGAAAAATCTGAAATGAAACCGATACATCAGTCATACAGTGCCACTGTGACGTGTCCTGTAAAAAGCTTGATGATGCATTATAAAAAAATAGTTGCATTAAAATAAACTCAGAATGGTGAATCATTTTAAATGCTATTAAGTTGTTTAAATATAATTCCGTTTCAATTCCACCATTTCAAAAATTCTAACCAGTTAGAGGTAAAACTCCGTTCCCCCTCGAAATTCACTTCACAGACTCAGTCCACCAGCGTTCCCCCCATTTCCAGGGTGTATGGATTAAATTGTAATATACAGTTGAGAAGGTCAATACATAATAATATCTCATATCCAGTGAACTAATATCTAATAGGTTTCACAGCAAAATGATTTGCATCTCTATTACTTGGACCCCAAAGTTTATTGTATTCACAAAAATTGCCAAAAACATCACAGAGTCTCATGAGTTAAAAACAAGCAAACATCAAGCATTCTGATGTTCTCTTTCTCTCTCAGTATGGACCTGACAGCCCTGCGGCTACTCCAAAAGGAGGAAAGAAGAGGAAAGAAAGAGATTTGGATGAGCTGAAGAAAGAAGTTTCATTGGATGAGATTTTGGGCATGTGTTAAACAATTATGTGTTTATCAACAAGAATTTAAAGAGATGTTTAACCCAAAAAATGACAATTCGGTTATCATTTACTCACCCTCATGTTGATCTAAACCTGTATGATTTTCATTCTTCTGTTAAACACAAATAAAGATGTTATGATGAATGACGGTAAGCATGCAGTTGATGGTACCCAATGATTTCCATAATATTTGTTTGTTCCACTATAAGTCAGTGGGTACCTCTAGCTTTGTGGTTCCACCATCATCAAAATTTTATTTTGTGACCTACAGAATACATGGTTTTAATGGTTAAGATTATTTTAAAAATATCCCATTACTGTTATATCCATTAAAGTGTGTGTGTGCTTCTACAGGATGATCATAAGCTTTCTCTAGACGAGATCAGCGCTCGCTATGGAGTTGACCTTACCAAAGTGAGTCATCTTAACTCTGACCCCCGACATTTGCAATAATGAATCGGATATTTTTTGGGATTGCGATGACATTTTACCCACAAGCATAATTCAAGCCAAATCATTCCCATTTCATAAACATCACAGAAATGAAGCAGTGCTAAACATTTCCGTGTATTAAACTTGCCCACTAAACAGGTAGTTTGCTGGTCTTTCAAGCTGGTCAAGCTTGTGTTCAGCTGATTTTCCAACCTGACAAAACCCCAAACCCCTTTAAATCCATCCAAGTGCTGGGTTTTGTTGCAATGCCCACAGATCATTGCAGGCTGGTTTAAGCTTGTCATTTTTTAGCAGGGAGTCTTCAGAGGGAACGTTTGGTCATTTTTATTCTTTCTTCCAGGGTTTGACCCATAAGAGAGCTTTGGAAATTCTGGCACGTGATGGTCCAAATGCCCTCACCCCGCCGCCCACCACACCAGAATGGGTTAAGTTCTGCAAGCAGCTGTTTGGAGGTTTTTCTATCCTGCTGTGGATCGGGGCCCTCCTTTGCTTTCTTGCGTACAGCATTCAGGCGGCCACCGCCGATGAACCGGTCAACGATAATGTGAGTTCACCTACTGAGCAGCCAAAAGAGTGGTGCAAGGATGTTGTATTTTTGGCAAACCCCGGATGTTAGCGAGACCCTAGTTCCCTTTCAAAAAAGTACATTAATTTTTCTCCTAGACTTTTGGATTATCGCAAAAAGCAACGCAGCAGTCGCATTGACGCGTACACGCACAAATCCATGTCCGCGTGTGCCAGTGCCACTGCTGCGTCGCTTTTACAAGCATAAATTACATTGCATATAGATCAATTTTTGCCACTATTATCTTTGTACATGAATACACTATAGTTAACTGCTAAAATGTACATTTTTTGGTGGGCGTTAATCTAGACACGTTGAGCTGTTTTGCTCACTTGGTAATGTTGGGTTTAAATCTGGTTCCAGGTCTTCACTGTTAGACTTTTTATTATATATATGCGGTAACTGCCCCATTACAGTACCATAACTGTACATGTATTAACAGTATGATGCCTTTACCGCAGTTCCATTTTACAGTATAATACCCTTACTGTAACCTACACTGTAAAAAAATCCGTAGAAATTGCAGATGGGTTGCCGGTAATTTACCGTAGATTTAAATTTATGTTATTTACTGGCCACATTTTGTTCAAAGTTAAATGAACATTTAACATTTACAAGTCTTTACAGAGTAAAACTAAAAAAACAGCATCAAGCAAAACATTCTGGGAAACAAAATCTGAAGAAAAAGATTGATGATGATTTCTAGTTCCCAGAATGCTTTGCATGAGGCTGTTATTGTATGGTTTTATTCTGTAGAGATAAAGACTTGTTAATATTTAAAATGTATTTAACTTTGAACAAAATCTTGCCAGTAAATAACATAAATTTCAATCTACGGTAAATTACCGGCAACCCAGCTGCAATAACAATGTAATTTCTACTGAATTTTTTTACAGTGTAGTTTTAAAAAATATATTACCTTGAAGGGGATTTGAACCCAGGTCACCCATGTCGTAGGTCTGCAACAATACCATAGTGCCACAGAATCACTTGATAAAAAATACTCGCTACACCCCCCAAGTAGCCTCTTCTGTCACTCTTCCGGCACTCCAAGGAGCGAAATCTTGGCGTCATTAGTGTTTTAAAGTCTTGAGGTCAAATTCAAATCTGATGGTCAAGCATTTATCCATAATCCCTTTCTTGTTTCTATCTACAATTATTCTCAATAAATTATTTACACTGCTGAAAAAACAATTCACATTTTGAATTATGCTTCACTGCTAAAAGCATAACAAATAAAATATATTTCATTTATTTTTTCATTTTATATGCTTTTATAACACTGTTTTATTCAACTACAGTAGCACTACTGTCGTTGCTTTACAGCAGTCAAAACATACAGTAAATCACTGTAAATTAAATGTTAATACCCATAATGCAATGCATGTTACAGTAATGAACTGGAAAAGAAAATGATGGTATTTTACTGGGCATTTTGTGGTAAGTAACTGTAGAAATTACAGTTAAGTCTAACAGTGTTGTTCTGCTTATCTGCCAGCACGAGCATATATTTTACCATCATGTACACTCTCAGAAAAAAGTACAAAGGTTGTCACTGGGGTGGTGTCTTTAAAAGGTCTAATATGCACTAATATGCACCATTTTGGTACAGGTGGTAAAAATGTATACCTTTGAGCTACCAATATGCACCTTTTAAGTACAAAAGTGCCCTTTTTAAAAAGGTACATTTCTTTCTGAAATGTTACGTAAAGCTTATGCACTCATACCTGTGCAACCCAACAGACTTCTGTTTTACAAATCTTAAATTTTCTGAAATCCACATAACCTAGCTGATAAAAAACAAAATAAGCAACAAAACAACAATCAGTCAAATTGGTTGCACTTCAAAGGAAGGCAATTAAAGTCTCCACGTTATGAGAAGGTGAACTACCGCTTTTTGTTCTGGTGTCCCATATCCAGTATGATGAATGAGTCCCAGTTTGTTCACTGGACTCCCAGCTGCTTGTGGGACAGTTCAGGGTCATTGATTTATGAACATGCTGACTTTACCTGCGCATGCGCATATTCGTTGTTTTTCTGCATCGTGGTTCTCAGTCTATTCATTTACACTGAAATGTTTGTGGATGTGTGTTTAAAACATCAGACCTTGATTAATAATGCCCATAGATCTCATAGGAACATACAGTGCAGTTCAAAGATCATTTAAATATAACCTTAATGACACGCTGGGTGCACATCTCTATAAAAATCTTCCATAGATCGGGATAATGAGTTTCGCACACTGTTTATTTGACAAATTGCTGTCCATCTTAAATTAAACTTAAAGGGCATTTAAGGTCACACCCAATCGGTTAAAATAGATGATGTGACATTTAGATAGTTGAAACTGATCAACCAGTATAATGAGAATAGATTTTAACCCTTTGACCTCTCTCTCTCTCACACACACACACACAGTTGTATCTGGGTGTGGTGCTTTCCGCTGTGGTCATCATCACTGGCTGCTTTTCGTACTATCAAGAAGCCAAAAGTTCCCGGATCATGGACTCTTTCAAAAACATGGTGCCTCAGGTCAGTGCAAATCTGCAATAGCTGCAATCTGATGTCAAATCGCTTAAATGTGCAGTGTGTAATTTTTAGAAAGATCTTTTGAAAGAAATGCAAAATAATATACAAAACTATATTATCAGGGGTATATAAAGACTTTTCATAATGAACCATTATGTGTTTATTACCTTAGAACAAGACCATTTTATCTACATACACCTAGGGTCCCCTTACATGAAAATCGCCATTTTTGCCCTTAAAGGACAATTTTGTTTTACTAAGTTGTCTCCAACGATGACATGTTTGTCCGGTGGCGGCTACAGTAGCTTCTCTATGTGTTTTAAAAGCGAGCGGTGAGCCGTGGACTGAGCCGTTGGTTGCAATTCGCCACCTCACCACTAGGTGTCACTAAAATTTACACACAGCACCTTTAAAGGGATAGTTCGGCCAAAAATGATATTAAACCCATGATTTACTCGCCCCCAAGCTGTCCGAGTTGCATATATCCATCGTTTTTCAGACAAACACATTTTCGGATATTTTAGAAAATGTTTTAGATCTTTCAGTTAATTAAATGTGAAGTCACAGGGTCCACGACCTTCAAGTCCAAAAAAAGTGCGTCCATCCTTCACAAAATAAATCCAAATGGCTCCAGGATGATAAAACAAAGGTCTTCTGAGGGTAATCCACGTGGTGTTGTTGTAGAAATATTCATATTTAAAACTTTATTAACGAAAATAACTACCTTCCGGTAGCGCCGCCATCTTAGACTCCTCTGTATTCAGGAGAGAGTATTAGCATAGTTAACGCACTTTTCTTAGTGATGTATGACAAATTCGGAGGGCGGGGGCACAGAGCAGCAGCAGAGTAGGCTCCGTAGGCTGCGTAAAGCTCTGATCTTGAATGCGGACGCGACTAAGATGGCGGCGCTACCGGAAGGTAACTATTTTCGTTAATAAAGTTTTAAATATGGATATTTCTACAACAACACCGCACGGATTACCCTCAGAAGACCTTTGTTTATCATCCTGGAGCCTTTTGGATTTATTTTGTGAAGGATGGACACACTTTTTTTGGACTTGAAGGTCGTGGACCCCGTGACTTCACATTTAATTAACTGAAAGATCTAAAACATTTTCTAAAATATCCAAAAATGTGTTTGTCTGAAAAACGATGGACATATGCAACTCGGATAGCTTGGGGGTGAGCAAATCATGGGTTTAATATAATTTTTGGCCAAACTATCCCTTTAAGGTTTCAGCATAACTGTTAAATCATGAAGAAATCATTGCTGAATACTGTCGTATTTTTTTTTTAGCAAGCTATGGTGATCCGTGAGGGGAAAAAAATTCAGATCAATGCAGAGGGGGTGGTTCAGGGAGACCTGGTGGAGATCAAGGGTGGAGACAGAATCCCAGCAGACCTTCGGATCATCTCCTCCAGCGGCTGCAAGGTAGAAAGAGTGACATTTAAACAGTTCAAAAGAGTTTTGTTATCAACAGCTATAAGTTGAGCTAGTATACAGTATGTGCTTCATTAAGAAAACATCCGTTTCCTCAGGTGGATAACTCCTCTCTCACCGGAGAATCAGAACCTCAGACCCGTTCTCCAGGGTTCACACACGAAAATCCACTGGAGACCAGAAACATCTGCTTCTTTTCCACCAACTGTGTGGAAGGTACAGTCTTTTATTCATTTGTTTGTTTCAGCCATTCAATTGTTCATTAATCAATTAATTCATCCAATCTTTCACACATTCATTTGCTAATGTGTGTCTATGTAGGTACAGCCCATGGTATAGTGATCAATACAGGTGATCACACAGTGATGGGACGCATTGCGACTTTAGCGTCAGGTCTTGAAGTAGGTCAGACACCCATCAACATGGAGATCGAGCACTTCATTCAAATCATCACTGGCGTTGCCATTTTCCTGGGCGTGTCCTTCTTTATCCTGTCTCTCATCCTGGGCTACAGTTGGCTGGAGGCCGTCGTCTTTCTCATCGGCATCATCGTTGCCAACGTCCCTGAAGGACTGCTCGCCACTGTTACTGTAAGACACACACACGTTTTTAGCTCTTTTCTCTGAGTTTTTCCATCCAGCCTTTCTTCCATAAACTCTTTTCGAAAGTTAAAAATGCTCTGTTTTAATGGTTACTTTGTTCGAATCTTAATGACATTGTTGGCCACGTAACATGCAAATAAAAAGTCACTAGAATCAAATAGTTTATAAAGCATTTCCAAATCACTTCTGCACTATTATTGTGTGAGTGTGCTAAAAAACCCTTGAGGAAGTTGGGAGAGTGCAACGCCCCCAACAAGCAATTTCATTCATGCAAGACTAAGGGCCAATCTCATTTCTCTGTCTTACCCCTTTGTCTTCGTCTTCCCCTTGCCCCTTGCCCCTTGAAACCGAGTAAAGGGGAAAGGGGTAAGATAGATGGTTCGTCTAAAAAATGAGACACCACTCGATTACCGTTTGCGTCACCTTCCCTTGCACTAACTGGCTGCTACGTAAACAGACAAAGAACAAAGAAGATGCCGTTGTCTCAGGTTGTGGTATCGATTGCCTGAGCGGAGCTCAACAAATAGCGCATAACTTAGCTGCTAGCTAACGCCTTAACTAGCGATTCAAAACAAAAACATTACAATTAAAACCGCTTGAACATTTTATTAAAAGTATCATAAAACTTGAGTGTCATAATATAATCTCAATTAAATTGCAGAAAATAACGTTACTTTCATTTGTGTGACGACTTGACAGTTCGACGTTCATCAATAAAACGTCTTGATGCCGGCTCTCCTGAGATATTCCTACGTTAACGTTTACCCCTCTCTCAAGTGTGGTCCTTATCACACTTCGTTTCAAGGGCTATGTATCCCTACGCCTTGGCCCTAGCCCTTGATCAAACTGAGAATTGAGACACCACTTCACCAAACATGAACGCGCAAAACCGAGGTGAAGGGGGAAGGGGTAAGACAGAGAAATGAGACGCACCCTTAAGTCCTATCTACTTAAATGGGGAAAGACGGATAGGTCTGAAATCACATGCACAATTAAACAACATATTTCTGATCAACAAATACACCTGACATCAACTGCACCATAACTTTTGTTTTTTCAGCTCATGCAAATTGTACTAAAAACACATTTTTCAAGGTTGTTTCAGCTACTGTGCATGGCACAGATTGGCAAGCACCTCACGTGACTGTATAGAGCCTCTCCCCCAGAGAATCAACAGGCTAAATCGATTGATGGTGCGATCTTTTAACTGGAAGGCGGGACTTCGTCACCAAAGCATCCTGTGTCACATTGTCCATATTAATAAGAGTGCTAAATCTTGTTATATTCAATATCTTTGAAAAAACAGACAGTGTACATCAAATAATCTTTCTCGCTCTCTCCTCACACTTTCAGGTGTGTCTGACTCTAACTGCGAAGCGTATGGCTCGTAAGAACTGTCTGGTGAAGAATCTGGAGGCCGTGGAGACTTTAGGTTCCACGTCCACCATCTGCTCCGACAAAACTGGAACTCTGACACAAAACCGTATGACTGTTGCTCACATGTGGTTCGACAACCAGATCCACGGGGCCGATACTACTGAGGACCAATCAGGTTAGAATGCTTTGATGTCTGATTTGACCAATAAAGTGAAGACACAAGGTTCAATCACAAGTCAAGTTGCTTTTAGTGTAGATGGTAACATTTCTTCCGAATGGTAAAAACTTGCATTGGGTCTGATTAGGACATGGGTGTAATATGAGGAAATTATGCTGCTGACACAAAGGTTATAGGGTCAATTGCAAGTTCTACTCATCTCTTAAAAGAAATGCAATATAATATACACAACTATATTATCAGTGGTATAAAGACCTTACAAAATGAACTGTATTGTTTTTATAACCTTACAATGAGTCGTTCAATCTACATACACCTTACATGGACCTTACACCTCACCATTTCGCATCACCATGTTTCAACAGTAGCCCTTAATGGACAAACTGTTCTATATAGCACATTTTTGATGATGACATGTTTGTCCTGTAGCGCCTATTTTTATCTTCACTATTCGCTTTGAAAAGGAAGGGTAAGCTGTGGACTTAGCCGTTGGTTGCGATTTACAGTCTCACCACTAGTTGGCGCTAAATAATCTACACACTGGACATTTAAGTAGTGTTGGCTGAAAATAAATATCATTTTTTTGAGATTGCTGAAACATTCACTGTACATTAAATGTACATTAACATGAAACTATTCATATTTTTGTAACATGGTCTCACGGAAAGTCGTGTCACACAAAATTAGATTAATTTATTTGTGTCTATGGAACAAAATTTTTGCTATTTTTATGACCTTGAGCACGAATGTCTTTTTCATGACACTCACACGAATTTTTATAAATATTTTTTGTGTCCATGGCACGACTTTCTTTTTCATGTCATTTTATGTATTGTTTTCTCATTTCCCCGCCTATTTTTAAATCATGGTCGCTTGGGGTTTGGGTGCATTTTTATGTATTGGTTTCTACATGTTTTTCTTCCGCTTTTAAAACTATTCTCGTCTGGAGTTGGGGTTAGAGTTGGGGTTTGGGTCTAAAAATGTAAAAGAAAGTGATCAACACCAAGCAACAATAAGAAAACAATGAGAAAACAATACATAAAAAATTATGCAGCGGCCACGGACACAGCAAACTATTTATAGAAATTCATAGTCACGAAAAAGACATTTGTGCTCAAGGCACAAAAAAGTTGAATTTCATGCCATGGACACAAATAAATTTAAATTTATTAAAAAATAAAATTTTGTGTGACTACAACATGACTTTCTGTGAGATCAGTCTGTATTTTGGTGTACACCAAACCAAATATTTTCTTTGTCTTATGTTTGTGTTGTGTATTTAGGCAGTTGTTTCGACAAGAGCTCTCCCACTTGGACCGCTCTGTCCCGAGTGGCAGGACTCTGTAACCGTGCTGTTTTCAGACCTGGACAAGAGGACATACCTATCCGCAAGGTAACACGTACCACACTTAACAAACACTTAAATCTTCCATTGTTTAGACTAACCGATAGTTCTGGCCTACACTCATCCCAATGGTTAACCCAGTGTTGTTATGTTTAGCACATTTGTTGTGACCCTGGACCACAAAACTAGTCTTAAAGGGGCACTTTACGTTTTTTGAAAATAGGCTCATTTTCCAGGTCCCCTATAGTTAAACACATGATTTTTACCGTTTTGGAATCCATTTAGCCAATCTCCGGATCTGGTGGTACAGTGATATTATGTAGCGCCCAAAAAATCCCACTTTCAATAGTCCTTGATTATTACACTGGAATGAGAGTAGGCTATATTTCCTAGCCATATCGGCCTAGAAAATCACAACTGCCGGTCTTAGTACACAATGTAACTACAGAAGAGTCAAGCCCTAAACAGGAAAAATACTAAAACTCTTTGGTTAATTTTGAGCACGATGCTAATGGTCTAATCAGATTCAATGGATTATGCTAACTAAGCTATGCTAAAAGTGGTACCACCAGACCTGAAGATCAGCTGAATGGATTTCAAAACTGTAAAAATCAAATATTTAACTCCAGGGGAGCAGGAAAGTGAGCCAATTTTCCAAAAAAGTGGAGTGTCCCTTTAAGTAGCACAGGTATACAGTATTTGTAATAGGCAACAATACATTGTATGGGTGAAATCTCGCGTTTTTTTTATGCCAAATATATTTAGGATAAAGATTATGTTTCATGAAGATATTTTGTAATTTTTTTACTGTAAATGTATCAACCATTTCTTTCTTTATTATTAATATGTGTTGCTAAGTACTTCATTTGGACAACTTTAAAGGCAATTTTCTCAATCTTTTGATTTTTTGCACCCTCAGAATATAGATTTTCATATACAGTATAGAATAGTTGTATCTCGGCCAAATATGATCCTTTCCTAACAAATACATCAATGGAAAGCATAGTTATTCAGCTTTTTAATGATGTATACATTTCAATAAAAAAGGTTTGTAGTCCAGGGCCACATTTGGTACAGGTACAACTGGTATTAAATTAGTGACACAGAACTACAGACTTTACCATAAAAATGCATAATTATTGAATATGTTAATAAATAACCAAACAATTATTCATTCTGACTTTGCGACTTTATTGTCTGTGTGTGTTTGTGTGTAGAGAGATACATCAGGTGATGCATCAGAATCTGCTCTGTTAAAGTGTGTTGAGCTCTCATCTGGCTCTGTTGAAACACTCAGACAAAACAACCCAAAAGTAACCGAAATCCCATTCAACTCAACCAACAAATACCAGGTGCGTGGCGTGCACACTCAAAACATTGTAGGACCCACTGTGGAACATCTGTAAAGTCTGAATTTACTTTATCAATGATGCAATGATATTAATGAGAATCTCTCTCACTTTCACTCTTTTTCAGCTGTCTATTCATGAATTAGAGGACAGTCCCACTGGGCATCTGCTTGTGATGAAAGGAGCACCGGAGAGAATTTTGGACAGGTGAGCAATATACACTAGTTCTGGCCCACGATAGTTCTGGCTCACACTCATCCCATTAGTTATCCCAGTGTTGTTATGTTCAGCACATTTGTGACCCTGGACCACAAAACTAGTAGCACGGGTATATTTGTAGTAATAGCCAGCAATACATTGTATGGGTCAAATCTAGCATTTTTTGAATGCCAAAAATCTTTAGGATAAATAAATATAATAAATAGATTTTCACATATATAATAGTTGTATCTCGTTCAAATATTATCCTATCCTAACAAATACAGTATATCAATGAAAAAAGGTACAAAAGTTGTCACTGGGACTGTGCCTTAAACTGTGAAGCGTCCCGAATACGGGACACCTAAGTTTGCATTAATATGGTTGATGTAAATTTTAATCTATCACTACAAACTATATATCGTTGGAAAGGTCTAAGCCTCCAGAATAGACATTTCAACAGTGTTTTATAAAATAAATTATGTAGGGAGAGTAATTGATTCATTTATGAAGAGAGTGTGCCTCAAAAAATGTATTTTCTGCTAAATGTCACTGTCCCACCAGCAGGACGACTACATTTACTTCAATGTTTGCATATGAATTCTTATCTAATCATGGCAAACTGTATATTGTTTGAAAGCTCCAAGAGTGTAGATTTAACTCAATAGGGTGGTGTGACGCTTAAATGGTTAAAAAGGTCCTATATATGTACCATTTTGGTACAGATATGTACCTTGGAGAAACCAGTATGTACCTCTAAGGCAGGGGTTCCCAAACGTTGAATTTTGTCAACCACTTAAATGTATATAATATATGCCAGCAACATAAACTTAAAGGTGCAGTGTGTAATTTTTAAAAGGATCTCTTGACAGCAATGCAAAATAATATACAAAACTATATTATCAGGGGTGTATAAAGACCTTTTTATAATGAACCGTTATGTGTTTACTACCTTAGAATGAGACGTTTTTTATCTACATACACGAGGGTCCCCTTACATGGAAGTCGCCATTTTGTGCCAAACTTTTTACCAAGTTGTCTCCGATAATGACCTGTTTGTCCGGTGACGGCTACCGTAGCTTCTCTATGTGTTTCAAAAGCGAGAGGTGAGGAGTGGACTGAGCCATTGGTTGCAATTCACAACCTCACCACTAGATGCCGCTAAAATTTACACACTGCACCTTTAACATTTTTAAACAGAAATATGACGAAAAGATTTTTTTACTTTCTTTGTTATTTTATTAATGAAATGTAAATTGAATTGCAATGTCAAAATACCTTATGATATATCATATTAAAATCATTGTCATTGCATATCACTAGTTGGACTAAACTGTTTTGTGCCATTCACCACTACAAGCACCTTAATCCCACCATGTGACCCACAAGTGGTTCCTGACCCACAGTGTAAAAACCCCTGATCTATGTGTACCTTTGAGGTACCAATATGAACCTTTCAGGTAAAAAAGTGTATTTTTTAAAAAAAGGTACAACCCCACCAAATTTGATACCTTTTGTATCTTTTTTTCTGAGAGTTAAAAAAATAAAGTAATAATAAATAATGTTATGCCACCGTTTTTTCCAGCTCTTGAATCTGTGTGTCAAGAACAGCACTGGGATGCTGTCTATTGCTGAATTATGGTCATAATAGCTGTGTTTATTGTTGATTTGTTCCTCAGTTGGTCAAGCATGTACTGTAAGTGGATTTGAATAAAAGTGTCTCCAAAATGCATAAATCAACATAATGAATAAATTAATTACAACTGCGTATTATTAATCTAATCAAATCAAAACTTTTTTGTTATTAATGATACATGAATCCATAAATCATCTTTCATTTCATTAAACATTCATTATTTTTATTGCTGATCAAATATTGTGATTATTGGTGATTTGTCATGCAGGTGCAGTACCATAATGATCAATGGTCAAGAATTACCATTGGATGATGAGTGGAAAGATGCCTTTCAAGGAGCCTACATTGATCTGGGTGGGCTGGGCGAGAGAGTTTTGGGTAGGTTTTTTCTTACTCTCTCCCCCCTTTTATCCATCCATCCATTTATTCATCTATAATTTTCTTTCCTGTCTAATCCAGGCTTCTGTCACCTGTACCTCTCGGCCTCTCAGTTTCCAAGAGGATTTAAATTTGACTCTGAAAATGTGAATTTCCCCGTCAGTCACCTCTGTTTTCTGGGCTTAATGTCTATGATTGATCCACCCCGAGCTGCGGTACCAGACGCCGTGGGCAAATGCCGCTCTGCTGGCATCAAGGTATTCATTTATCGGCCCTGTCTATGCAGCATTAAGATTTTATTTTTTGTCGTTCATACTCAATAGTGAATGAAATCCATTTTAACAGGTTATCATGGTAACGGGTGACCACCCTATAACAGCCAAGGCCATCGCTAAAGGTGTGGGCATCATCTCCGAGGGCAATGAGACGGTGGAAGATATCGCAGAAAGACTTAATATACCTCTGAGCCAAGTCAACCCACGGTCTGTGTGTGCATCTGTCTGCTTGGAGAGTGTGGGTGTGAAAATCTATCCGAATGGGTTTTTATTTTGAATGGGTCGACTTTTATTGCTTCATCATAATGGTGTGTGTGTGCGTTTCAGAGACGCCAAGGCTTGTGTGGTTCATGGTTCAGACCTGAAGGACATGAGCTCTGAATATCTGGATGATGTTCTGAGGTACCACACGGAGATTGTGTTTGCGCGCACTTCACCTCAACAAAAACTCATAATCGTGGAGGGCTGCCAGAGACAGGTATGTGCGAATATTAAAAGTTAAGAGATGACAAGTTTAATAAAATATAACTCGACTCAGCCGTTGTAGATCAGACTGAAATATCAAGTTTCAATCAATGTATCTCTAAAGGGAGGATAAATAACTTCTTGAATGAAGTTCTTTTATTTCCAGTTGTATTATGCAGACAACTTTAAGAAAGCAATTTAAAGGTTCATTTTACTGAAAAATGACACAAGGCTGCTCTGTTAGTTTGGGTTTTCTGGCCAGTTTGTTTAACCAATTGTTTAGGTTCTTGTCCAACCACAGTAAAGTGTATACCTGTTTAAGTCCCCATGAAATTAAACAGTAGATTTTATTTTAGTATGAATATGTTAGTCTGCTCCAAAATTCACATTTAGAAGATTTTAGCATTCAAAACTCACTTCCACCAATACGCACAACCGGCGCAACGTCACAGAATGTCTCTGAACAGGTTCACGCCCACTTTTGGGGGAAATCAGACTAGACCTTCCATTGGCTTCCACAAAATAGCGGAACAAAGCAACGTTTTTACACAGCCGGCAGGCATAAATAACTTATGAAATCACTCAGATTAAACATGTTGAGTAATTATCTGTCCACCCTGCCTGCCATGGAGCGCGAGAGATGCATTGACACATTTAATTTGGTCAGTGTAGAGACATGTCCCTTTCATTCTCACAGCGTCAAATTTGTGTAACAACGCTCCCTATTGGCCAGAGGTGTCTTACCCGGACATTTACTCGTACCTCATCGAGTCAACAGGGATGACAGTAAATGATTTTACTTCGTATTTGAAAGTTACTTCGTATTTATGTCTTTATATTAAGAGTACTGATTGCACTTTTCCGTCGAGTCATACAACTAACTGGCATAGCGATATTTCCAGCAATCACTGAATGTCGTTGTTACACAAATTTGACGCTGTGAGAATGAAAGGGACATGTTCCCATATTGACCAAATTAAATGTGTCAATGCATCCCTCGGGCTCCACGGCAGGCAGGGTGGACAGATAAATACTCGACATGTTTAATCTGAGTGATTTCATAAGTTATTTACGCCTGCCGGCTGTGTAAAAACGTTGCTTTGTTCCGCTATTTTGAATGGAAGCCAATGGTGGAAGGTGTGCTTTTTTATCCCCCGAAAAGGGGCGGTGACGAAATTTACAGTCAAGTTCCCGGATGTGCCGGTAGCCCGTATATGGTTTAACGATTTTTTTAATGATCATTTTGCTTCACATCAGATTCAAGGGTGTAATCCAAACACTAGTGGCTAATTTGAAAGGGTGAGGGGCCACGCATTATTTCTCACACTAACTTCCTGTTTCAAAAGAAAATACAGGTGCATGGTCATATAATTAGAATATCAACAAAAATGTATTTCACTGGTTCCATTCAGGAAGTGAGACTTGTATATTGTGTTCATTCGGTGCACACAGCCTGATATATTTCAAGAGTTATTTCATTTATTTTTGATGATTATAACTGACAACTAAGGAAAATCCCAAATTCAGTATCGCAGAAAATTAGAATATTACTAAAGACCAATACAAAGAAAGGATTTTTAGAAATCTGTGCCAACTGAGAAGTATGAGCATGTACAGCACTCAATACTTAGTTGGGGCTCCTTTTGCCTGAATTACTGTAATAACAGTAATGCGGCGTGGCATGGACTTGATCAGTCTGTTGCACTGCTCAGGTGTAATGAGAGCCCAGGTTGCTCTGATAGTGGCCTTCAGCTCTTCTGCATTGTTGGGTCTGGCATATAACTTCTTCCTCTTTACATAGATTTTCTATGGGGTTAAGGTCAGGCAAGTTTGCTGGCCAATTAAGATCAGGGATATGGCCCTTAAACCAGGTACTGGTAGCTTTGGCACTGTGTTTAAGTGCCAAGTCCCGTTGGAAAATGAAATCTGCATCTCCATAAAGTTGGTCAGCAGCAGGAAGCACGAAGTGCTCTAAAACTTCCTAGTATATGGCTGCATTGACCTTGGACCTCAGAAAACACAGTGGACCAACACCAACAGATAACATGGCACCCCAAACAATCACTGAATGTGGAAACTTTACACTGGACCTCAAGCAACGTGGATTGTGTGCCTCTCCCCTTTTTCTCCAGACTCCTGATTTTCATCACAGAACATAACTTTGGACCACTCAGCAGCAGTTCAGTCCGAGATGCTTCTGACGCTGTCTGTTCTTCAAGAGTGGCTTGACACATGGAATGCGACAGCTGAAACCCATGTCTTGCATACGTCTGTGGTAGTGGTTCTTGAAGCACTGACTCCAGCTGCAGTCTACTCTTTGTGATGCCCCCCACATTTTGTTTCACAATCCTCTCCAGTGTGCAGTTATCCTTTTTGCTTGTACACTTTTTTCTACCACATCTTTTCCTTCTCTTCGCCTCTCTATTAATGTGCTTGGACACAGAGCTCTGTGAACAGCCAGCCTCTTTTGCAATGACCTTTTGTGTTTTGCCCTCCTTTTGCAAGGTGTCAATGACCGTCTTTTGGACAACTGTCAAGTCAGCAGTCTTCCCCATGATTGTGTAGCCTACAGAACTAGACTGAGAGACCATTTAAAGGCCTTTGCAGGAGTTTTGAGTTAATAAGCTGATTAGAGAGTGGCACCAGGGGTCTTCAATATTGAACCTTTTCACAATATTCTAATTTTCTGAGATACTGAATTTGGGATTTTCCTCAAAATTAAGAGAAATAAGCATTTGAAATATGTCAGTCTGCGTGTAATGAATAACTCTAATATACAAGTTTCGCTTTTTGAATGGAATTAGTAAAATAAATAAACTTTTTGATGACTAATTATATGATCAGCACCTGTATTAATGCATCGACCAAAGCTGTGCATTTCAAGGCACTTCAGTTGCTCTTTTAAGGACACACATTATGTCCATTTTTACATGATGTAACATAAGTATCAGGTTTGCCTAGAATCTGTTTGTGAAGTTTCATCTAAAAATGCCCCATAGATCATTTGTTATAACATATCCAAAATGCCCCTATTTGGGTGGGAGCACAAAAAGTGCTATTTTTATGTCTGTAACTTTAAATGCAAATGAGCTACAGCTCCCTTACCAACAATCAGTGAGTTTTTTGGTTAAAAATAGATCTGATTCCTGAAAAGCTTTTGGGTAAAATTAACCGGTCAGTGAGTGGCTGTAGGCGGGGCTTTGTTTTTGTGATGTCACTTAAACAAGAGAATAAAAACAGCATGTGCAGTGAGACCTGCTTTGGTTTGATTGGAATTAAAAAAAGGAGATGGTGGTTTTTTTTCATTGTAGGTAGCTTTGGTCACACACTGCCGACACACATTTTTATCCAAACACCTTGTAACGGTGGATTTTGCATAATATGTACCCTTTAAACACTTAAAATTTCCCCTTTCATTTGTTGACACTTGTGGTCCAGAAATTACACACTAAAATCACACACATTTACTTAGAAGACCACAGCATATACTTATCACACAATACACACAAATGCACTCTACATAAATATTCGTATTAGGCTCACTCGTTCTCTGGAGTACGTAACATTTAAACGATCTGTGAAATGAACACCGAGTAGTCGTCTTTATTTTTGATTGGTTAAAAGCTCTCTATCAGATTCTGATTGACTGACCTTGGCCCTAGGGTGCTATAGTGGCGGTGACAGGTGATGGGGTGAACGACTCTCCTGCTTTGAAGAAAGCTGACATTGGTGTTGCCATGGGAATCGCAGGCTCAGACGTCTCAAAGCAGGCTGCTGACATGATCCTGCTGGACGACAACTTTGCATCAATTGTTACTGGAGTGGAGGAAGGTGAGAGAGAAAGTGAAGGGGAGAGAGGAGTGATAACCAACTAACTAGCATGAATAATACAGAATGACACAATCCAAGCCATTATAATAGTTGCATTAAGTTAGCACACAATTAAAACAAATGGTATGGTATAGCTTTAACATATAACAACGTATGGGATAAATACAAAGACGTAATGCAAGAAGTATGGGCAACTTTTTTAGAGGTTAACAGCTGTGGTCACTCATTAGGCATGCTACTCTTGCATTTAATGTGATGTTTAATGCTAATAATGTGGGAGATTCATTTGTTTCACATTAAAATAGCATTTAAGGCTTTGGGAGTAATTTAGCAGCAAATGTGACCATTCGTTGTAAATTTTATATTTTAAATCCCTCTCCTTTTCGTTCACATTTTAGGTCGCCTCATCTTTGACAACCTGAAGAAGTCGATTGCCTACACTCTTACCAGTAACATCCCCGAGATCACACCCTTCCTGCTCTTCATCATCGCCAGCGTGCCGCTGCCCCTGGGTACCGTCACCATCCTCTGCATCGACCTGGGCACTGACATGGTGAGATATATACTCTCACACGTGTGCGTTCAGACATACTTTCACTTTCTGTCAAGTGTGATATCACCCTCAGGCACCAGACATAAAATCTCTGTCGGCAGGACAGAATAGCAACTTTCTCTCTCCGTCTCTCAGGTTCCTGCCATCTCTCTGGCGTACGAGTCGGCAGAGAGTGATATTATGAAGCGTCAGCCCCGAAACCCTAAAACTGACAAACTGGTGAATGAGAGGCTCATCAGCATGGCATATGGGCAAATCGGTTAGTCTTATGTGAACTTGCACGCACACATGCACTTTATAACTGTTGCGATTCTACACCTTGTAGTGTGTAAAGATTTGGAGATAAAATAAATTAACATGCCTAAAAAATAGCTTTTTCTGCTTTAGGGGTTTAAAGTATTTATAGGGAGGTTCTTTTTAAATAAATGTGCATGTGTTTATGCTTATACACTGTCAATAAAACAATTGGTAAAAATAGTCACAGGGGCGGTACACTTTAAAAAAGCCTATGTACTTTTTAGGTACCAAGATATACATTTGGAACTAATATGTACCTTTGAGGTACTAATATAAATGCTTAAAGGGACACTCCACTTTTTTTGAAAATATGCTCATTTTCAGGTTCCCCTGGAGTTGAAGATTTTATTTTTGCAGTTTTGGAATCCATTCGGCTGGTCTCTGGATCTGGCAGTGCCGCTTTTGGCATGGCTTGGCACGGTCCATTGTGTCTGATTAGACCATTGGCATCGCACTCAAAAATAACCAAATAGTTTGGATATTTTTCCTTTTTAAAACTTGACTCTTCTGGAGTTACATTGTGGTCTAAGACCAACGGAAAATTAAAAGTTGCAATATTCAGATGTGCGTAGGAACTGTGCTCTCATTCTGGCGTGGTGATCGGGGACTTTGTTGCTGTGACATGGCTGCAGGAGGCGCTATGATATTATGCAGTGTCTCCTGCTATTGAAAGTTACCAAGGGGACTATTATCAGGCGCTGTGTAATATCATTGCGCCTCCTGCAGCCATGTTACGGCAGCAAAGTCCTTGATTATTACGCCAGAATGAGAGTATAGTTCCTACGCATATCTGAATATTGCAACTTTTAATTTTCCGTTGGTCTTAGACCACAATGTAACTCCAGAAGAGTCAAGTTTTAAATAGGAAAATATCAAAACTCTTTGGTTATTTTTTAGCAAGATGCTAATGGTCTAATCAGATTCAATGGATTATGCTAAGCTATGCTAAAAGTGGTACTGCCAGACCCGGAGATCAGCTGAATGGATTCCAAAACGGTAAAAATCAATTGTTTAACTCTAGGGGAGCTGGAAAATGAGCATATTTTCAACAAAGTTGGTGCAAAGGTGTACTTTTTGAAAGGGTATCACCTCAGTGACAGCTAGGGACCGTGTACATTTTTGCATCTGTGTTGGTACACAGTACTTTGTGGGTAACAAATGTCCCTACAAGGACGGTACGTATGGTTTTAGGGGTAAAATATTATTATGTCAGTATAACAAACCCAGCAAGGAATAACCAAGACAATGAAATGTCTCGCAACTTCCACTTCCACACAAAATTACCTTGAATTTGGTTACATACCGTTTTTGCCATAATAACATGTAAGCAAAGTCAACAGTTGTTCATGGTGTTTGCTTTCATTTCTTTTACATGTTCTAAGCGTATATGCATCATCTATTCCTGGGCTATAATTAGACTTTCACTGACAGCCCAAATTGAGCCTTGTTTTAGCCAAAATTCCTTGTTGGGAGCTATGAAAGTCATGTAAAGTCCCAACCATGTGTTTGTGTAGGTATGATCCAGGCACTTGGAGGTTTCTTCACCTACTTTGTGATCATGGCTGAGAATGGTTTCTTGCCCCGACATTTGTTCGGGATTCGACTGGACTGGGACGATCGTTCATGCAATGACCTGGAGGACGCCTATGGCCAGCAATGGGTATACAGACAGACACATACACATATAGGCATAAGCATCTGTTCAATGACTATTCTAGGCACTATTACAACTATGACTATGCCAAAATGTTAGATCAGATCCAGGGAGTACATCCAATTTAGTATCTGAAAAAAATCTCTTATTCAAAAACAGTCAACTCTGTTGTGAGTTACTGTAAAACTATGCATCCATGAGGCAGATGCAGATCCTAAAATCCTTCAGCACCCTAAATGTCTTTACATTGAGTCAAGGCGTATGAATAATCTTAACTATTAACATTATTCGCTTGGCTAATGAATTTTAATTAGGTGAAATTAAATTATCTTGTAACTATAGTAAACTGGACAGTAGGGCTGCACGGTTCTTGGTAAATGAGAATCACGAGTTTATTTACAAACATTTATTGCACTCAAGTAAAAAAAATGCTACACAGGACTTTACGTTATAATAAAAAAGTCTTAAAAGGCTCTTTTCCTTATTTTAGACCCCTTAAAATTAGTAAACTGACTATAAACTAAGCTGACCCGACCCAAACTAAACCAAACCAAACCGTGGGGTACTGTGCAATGGAAAAGCGCCTATAAATAAGATTGCATTTATGTGGATTGTGGCTAGAAGGGATACAGCTACGGCCAAAATCTCATGAAATCTTGCCAGATGAACGCTATTTTCATTCTAATCCTACCCCTAAACCCAACATTTCATGGGATTTAGGCCGTAGCTGTAGCCGATCTAGCAGAAGCGCTATTTTTCATTCTAATCATACCCCCAAACATAAACCCAATATCTTGCAAGATTTGGGCATAGCTGTATCCCCTCTAGCCAGAGACGAACCAAGACCTTTTGGTGCATATCCGATTGGAATGCAATCCTATTCAGAAGGTGTGAATGGCCAAAAAAAAAAAAATTTTTTCTAATCTATTTCAGGCTACATCCAAAGGTGGTTTGAAATCCTTTTCAAATTGCATTTTCGGAAATCTATTTCAGTCTGACCGCTTTGATCACATTTGTGTAACTTTTCGATTATGTCACGCTGTCGTGTCACGAAAACGTAAACACGTCACATGTCGTGCCAGCGTGACGTCATTGCCATAGAAACAGTGCAGATAATCCAGAAAATGGCAGAAGGCTACAGGACACGCAGATCGGATCTGAACAGTTGTGATAGAGAATATGGCAAGTGAGTCTGTCAAATCGGATATGCATCAAAATCGGATTTGGACTGACAGTGTGAACAAGGTCTATGCGTTTAAAGAGGCCCTTCCACATAAAACCGTTTTTACTTGTATTCTTTGATATGTGTTAGGTCCATATGTGTTTGTGTTGTGTCATGAATGTGAAAATTAACTTCCACCTCATCTGTCAACTTCTAGCCAATGAAAAGAAATAAGATGTTAATAATTTACCAAAAAAGTATTGTTTTTGTAAAGCAGATGATGACACAAAAGTACTGACGTGTCTGCAACATGAATATTAGTTTATTATATACTTTTTTTTTGGTTAACTTTTATTTAAAAAAATTTGTATGCTTCTATTTTGTACAACATAATTAGCTAACGCAGACGAGATATCGCAATGACACATTTTTGAACAGGCATTAGTGCTAGGTACCAATCGGGGTCCTAGGGCAGACCGACTTGCCAGGGGGGACCGAATTGCTCATGACACCGGGACTTCTATTCAGAGGGACGCGATTAACGCGAATTCATGATGCACACGCGTCGAATGTGATAAAAGACACGTGTGTGTTTGTGCGTTCGTTACATGCGCGTCGAAAGGGTTTATGTAAAAGGTGTGTGTGTGTGTGTGTGTGTGTTTGTGCGTGCATGCGCTGCTACACGCGCATCGAAAAGGCTTACGATAAAAGTGTGTTTGTTTTTGTGTGTGTGTGTTTTTGTGCGTGGGTTTACGATAAAAGACACGTGTGTGTGTGTGTGTGTCAAAAGGGTTTATGATAAAATATGTGTGTATAAGAAAGACACTGTGTCTTAAGACACTCACTTAACATTAAACTGATTACACATGAGATGAATAAGTATTGAAAGTGGTGTTTACTTCCAAGTCATCAATGCAGCCCGCCCATTAAAACGGATCATTTCTCTAACCAGCCTCAAAACCAGGGTACAAAATGGACTATTACTTATTGCTTTTGATGTTTTTGGAAGTAAAAACCATGCAAACGTCATGAGTAGACCTCAGACAACAGTATAAAACAATAAAAACGACAGAGGAAGGGCACCTTTAAGTCTGCCACCCTGTTACAGGTCACGCAAGTGACAGCAGAACGCCGCAAATGTGGAGGAGAGAAACGATCGGATTGCATCGATAAATAAATGGTTTGGTTTTATACTGTGTAAGTGTGACCAAGTTTGACTGATATAGGATTTTGGATTGTTGTAAAGTAAATATGTGAACATGTGAATGAAGCATCTGAATACAAGGAAATACTGTACATTCAAGTGAATTGCCATTATTTGGAAAAAAGATTGCATTTATGTATGAATCAAGATCGTGATTCTTTTTTTTTTTTAATTAATCATGCAGCCCTAGCTAGCAGTAGTATATTACCCTATACTGCATCCATTCACTTCACTTCTAAAGTAAAAGGATGCTAGATTTCTGCTCGGTTCTTAAATCCCACTACAAATTATTTGCATGGTAACCAAAGGGGAGGCTGTTTTAAATTTCATATTGTGCAAACCAAGTGGATGGTTGCCTCCACGGGTACCAGGGTCAGGAATATGGGAGAACAGCCCAGTAAGGAATCAAGAACCTATTTGTCTATATATCATATGTATTTATTTATCTTTGGATACTCAAAAAACAAATGCATTCTGTAAAACAGTTCCCAGAATAATTGGCAGATTTTTGTGTTTGTCGCAGACTTATGAGCAGCGCAAGGTCATCGAGTTCACCTGTCACACCTCATTTTTCGCCAGTATTGTGGTGGTGCAATGGGCTGACCTCATCATCTGCAAGACGCGCAGGAACTCCGTCTTCCAGCAGGGCATGAAGTCAGTTTGTGTTTGTGTGTCTGCGCCTTTGTGTGTGTGCATGACTGAATGCACAGGTCGGTTTTGATTTAGCAGGGTGGCATTTGCATACATCCCTGTAAAACCCCACTCTCTGACATTTGTTTTTGCAGGAATAGGATTCTCATTTTTGGGTTGTTTACCGAGACTGCTCTGGCAGCCTTCCTGTCCTATTGTCCTGGTATGGACGTCGCCCTAAGGATGTACCCACTCAAGTAAGAAACACATTTACACCACACAGTGTGTAGACTTTTCTATTGCGTTCCTTGGAGAAGCTCATTTTCTCTGCACCTTTCTTCACCTTTTCCTTTGGTATTTTTTTTGCCAGGGTTATGTGGTGGTTCTGTGCTTTGCCGTACAGTCTGTTAATCTTTGTGTACGACGAGATCCGTAAATTAATCCTGCGCCGAAATCCTGGAGGTAAGCATAGATGTTTGTAAAGATAATTTCATAGGCCTTGTCAATTTTAGTTTAGTTTCAAAGTTGTTTTCATTTTTCTCTACCATATTGAATGGGACATACCATGAAAATCTGACTTTTGTGCTATAATTGGGGCTTTTATCAACCTAGAAAATGTGAATAAGATAAACCCAGTAACTTAGTTTTGGTAAACCATTTTCCAAAAGCATGTGAAAAAATAGGTCTCCCTATTTGGCTCCCTTGTGATGTCAGAAGGGGATAATACCGCCCCTTAATCTGCACTATCCATCCACGCCACTGCCATTTAGTCCAGAGATCAGCTCATTTGCATATTAAAGGACACACCCAAAAACGGCACATTTTTGCACACACCTACAAAGTGACAATTTTAACATGTTATAATTAAAACTACACATGTGTACTCTGGGGACACCAAGGATTTATTTGACATCTTAAAAAAGTCTTGTGAAATGACTTTAAATGTTTTACTTGCCAAAAAAGACTTTAGCATCAATGAAGGTGTTTAATAATTCTATGTAATACAATATTGCAAAGTTACAACAATTTTACTCAATAATTTCTTGGTAAATCTTAATAATTTAAGTATTTAAGTTTTCAGATTTAAGTTGCTAATATTTTACCTCTCTTCTCTTTTATTTATAGGCTGGGTGGAAAAAGAGACCTACTATTAGCAAGCAAAAAATGTGCTATAAACGTCTATTTATGACTGTTAGGCTGTGTGTTTGTTTGTGCGTGTGTAAACAATGTAATGAAGTAAATATGACAATCATTTAGCGTGTGTGCGCGCATCTGCGTGTATGCATATGTGAGGTATAATGTTAGGTATATGCACATATCTGTTTACAATATGTATCCTGAATATCACTATCCATTATAATTTAATGATTAAATAAAGGAAATAGACTAGAAATGAAATAAATTATAGTAGTATAATATACTATTATAATTTAATAGTACAGTTCTAGTAAAGTATAGTTTGCCTTCTGTGTTCTGAATTTTTACATTTCAATGGCACAATTTTTTGCTGTGAATTTTAGACCTTGAGTGTTCCTGGTTACAGTCTAGTTTTTCTTTCTTTATTTATTTTTGTGCACTTTTAAACTATGGTTCAAATGACCCATGTTGGTTTATATGTATATATATATTTTTTAGATTAGATTCAACTTTATTTTCATTGTGCAGAGTACAAATACAGGAAATGCAGTAATTGCATGCACTGCAAGTCATTATGCAAACTTTTTGGTTTATTTAATATCTTAATGTTACAAAAATTAATATTATACTGCAATAAATAAACATTTGTCATTTTATTATACTATCTTTTTAAATACACACAAAATAAACAATAAAGTTGCATAAATACGTCCAGGGTTCTTAGTGTTGCAATGTTAAATGTGTTAAAACAAACACTGATCACCATAATAGTTACTTCAAATTAAACAAAACATCAACATCTAAACTTAATAAGTGAATTGTGTTTTCTACAGCAATATTTTTACAGAACATATAGAAATAATGTTTTATAACAGTTTTAAAATAATTGAATGCAATTTACATATTAAGCAAAAAACAAAATATAGAAAACATTGTGTGAACATTAAAACATGACATTGTCATAACGTTTCAAAATGGTAGAATGTAACATTCCTCTAAAGTTCAGGCAACCCAGAAACATTCTTAAAACGTAAAAGACTGGACATTTTTTTTGTTGGCAGAACATTTTTGGGAACGTTGGGAACTTTCAAGGAACGTTCTTAGATTTTTTTTCTTTGTTAGCTGGGCATGGGCATCTATTTTCTGGATTAGTAAGTATATCTTTTATTTGCGTTTGTCGTTTTTTCCACCAATTGATTTTGATGAAAAAACACAAATGTAATATTACTTGAGCAATTCCATTTAAATTTACGAATGTATTTGAGCACAAATTATAAAAAGAAACTGCAAGTAAGTCATTGAAATAAATGTGACATTTTAAAGTAAAAAAGACAAAATAGTATTTGTTTGTAAAATATACTTAAATAATGCTAACTTTATTTACAAATTCATATTTTTTTACAGTATACCTCATTCAAACAATTAACCCCTACAGGCTTGGGCAATAAAATCAAGAAAAAGAAGTTCAGGCCATACCTTGCTGAGCATGCTGCTGCACAACACCTTATCCAGGCCCTTTGCCAGGTTATGGCAATGCTTTCCTTACTGGTCTTCCTGGACAGTTTTCATTTTCCAGGAGCCCAAAACAGCTCATGTGACGCCACTCTTCATCTCTCTCCACTTGATGAAAGCTCGTATCAGGTTTATCACTACTACTCACTTGCAGAACTATCACTGGCACTGCACTGGCATACTCACTCTTTCCTACCAGGGGCAGGTCTAGGTCGTGGCACCGCCCCCTCTCAAAATATGCTTCGGCCCCCATATGACTTTTCACATGTGCCCCCCTAATTGATTCTTGGTACCTCCTGTGCCACCACATATAAAAAATCCTACACCTCACCCAGAGCCTCACATTAAGCAAATGAGTGCCTGGTGATACCTTCACAAAATCACATAAAAAAATCTGATAAAAACAATTAAAAACATATACTTTCCATGAATAGGCCTACTTGACAAGTAGATGTTGAAAAAAACGTTTTATTAACTTGGTATTGTATTTTTGTCTCCCTGTGATAAATCACTTTAATGTTTCCTATTTTTGTAAGTCACTTTGGATAATAGCGTCTGCTAAATACAAATCTAAAATATGTTTATTGACAAAGTGTATTTTTTATTTACTTAATTTCATTATATTAACTGTCTTATTGTGCTGTGAGAGCTTTTGAAACAAGCTGTTTAAAAATTCCCCGTGAGGGTAAGGATTAGCAATAAAAACTAATTTATATCATTCCTTCATTGGTTTTGACCTTATCAAAATGGCGGCAGCCGGTGAACGCCTTCGTAGCGTTTTTATTTCCTCATACGTCACTTCCCATCAGTCAAGCTCCAAAACATGGCGTTGCTTCTAAGGTCAGTAAGAACAACTTGTAATATAAATCTGAAAGTTTTGCGATCTTATTTGGTTAAGATGAAAGATGTCGTTGTAATTGTGATTTTACGTTCGTATAAACTGGCTGTTTGACAGTCGTGACGCATCAGTAATGCGTATGCTGATATATTGGATATGTTACAGCAATGTTTATTGCACTTTGATCTGACGAGTAAAAGCGTAACTGACTTTTCAATCTAGGTCGGTTTGCTATTCAACATCCTTTGCTAACGTTATGTGCTCTTGTCACTTAAATAATAATAATAATAATAATAATTTTATGTTTTTTCCCCACACATGTGCCCCCTTCATCAAAGTTTGTTTTTTGCAATATTTTATTACCATTAAAGATAAACGTGGAGTTTTATCTGTTCTTGTAATGTTTTGGATCCGACAGTAATACGATTTCCAGCCAGTTAGATTAACGAGATTTACGTCAGATGCAACTTTTTTGCTCTGTCTGGTGATTCGTATAAGCATGGTCACGGTTTTAATGTTTTATATATATATAAAAATCTATAAGATATATATATTAAACTAATAAATCAAATTATTTTAAGTGTGTTTGAACTATTGTCATGTGTTTTTCTGTATCAAGGACGGTGGCCCGGCAGGGTCTGTATTCATCACGGTTGCAGTTTGGCGTAGTCTACAGACAGTGAGTATTTTTACCTGCACGTTTTCTTTTTATAAAAGGGCTTGTAAATGTTTTTTAATTGACGCATGCCTCTATTTTTCAGTGCTGTTCCTATGGCAACCACAGCTAAAGAAGAATTAAACACTTATTTGGCAAAAAACACACGACTCAACCGGCCTGTTTCACCCCATGTAAGCATCTACAGGTGAGTGTTGCCACATCTGTTTGCCATGTATCATTTTCTAAGGCATTTTATAAAAGATGTTCTTGGCTTTTGTATATCTTTGTCTATAAAACGAGGCCAATATGAAGTAATACAAATCATGTGAAACACATTTTAAGATCAGTGCAACATTATTTTATATTTATAACAATAAAATTGATTGCATGCAATAGCACAATGATGTCACCACAAGTATTGTAAGTGTCTCATCACAAAATCAGAGGATCTCCCATTTATCCACATCCACATCCAATCCTTAATGCTTACAGAAGATATATCTTACTACCAAGTTTAAATGCTGATGGTCTCGCCCGACCACTTATGATTGGATGATACAAGATGATATTAATACCAGTTGTGATGATGGCCTTTGATTCCCTTTGTTTTGTCTGCATTTCGTCACTTTTGCTTTAAAAAACATTGTATCTCCCCATCTTACTGTCCAAAAGTGTTTTTTGTTTAAATGCAGATCTCACTTTTGAGATTGCCTTTGTATCTGGTCTTTCTCTGAAGGTCAGATGTACTGTGTGGGAGCATTGTAAAATATTCTGCTTTCAAGTTTCAAAGCCTTTGATTTCATGCACAAGCTTTAAAAGCTATTTGACAGGGTTTAAAGTATGTTTTCAATAGTGCTCATAAAATGTTGTTACCAGTGATGTTGTCAAATGATTGCATTATACCTCGTGTTTCCATGATGAAAGTAATATGTTTTGAATTTGTTTCATTGCGTCACTCTGTCAGTTATTGTTATGATAATGTTGTTTTGCAGGTGGTCTGTCCCTATGATGATGTCAATCTCACATAGAGGCACAGGAGTGGCACTTAGCAGTGGTAATAAACACAGTCTGTCTTAATAATTGCCTCATGAGAATGCCTCTACTTCAGTGACCTTTAAAGAAACTTAATGATGCTGTCTCACTATTCCTCAGGTATCTCTGCATTTGCAATCGCTGCATTGGTGTTACCCGAAAGTTACCCATATTACCTTGATCTGATCCACTCCATGTCCTTCGGGCCCCAGTTTCTTGCTTTCAGCAAATTTGCTCTGGCCTTCCCAGTGGCTTACCACAGTTTTAATGGCGTCCGTCATTTGGTAAACACATATTGTGTAATGAAGTCTGTATACACTGACAATGTAACCAATCAAAATACTTGACGAAGTTGTGGTTAATTTGGGTTTTTTTCTGTCTCACAGATATGGGATATTGGAAAGGGGTTTAAGATACCGCAAGTCTATGGTTCTGGATACACTGTCATCGCTTTGACCATTCTCACATCAGTTGCTCTTGCTGCCATGTAAAACATGGATGTGAGATGACTGGGTGAGATGCAGAAATGAAGAAGACAAAGTGTTATTCTTTTGTATGTTTGTCATGGATGTGGCCTGTATGAATTAAATTCATTAATATAATAAATGCGAAATTGTATCAACAGTGTTTTTCTGTGTGATAGTATACTATAAACAGAAAGAATGGGATAGGGCACTTAAAGGGATAGTTCACCCAAAAATAAAAATGATGTCATCATTTTCTTATCCTTGTGTTGTTTTAGACATGTATGAAGTGAACACAAAATAGGATATTTTGGTGGGTGATGGTGGGCATACAGCTGATGGTGGCTATTGACTTCCATAGTAGAAAAACAAACTATTATGGAAGTATTTTGTTAAACGGTGGTAAGCACGCAGTTGACGGTACACAATGAATTCCATCGTATTTTTTTTTTTGCTACTATGAAAGTCAATAGTTACAATCAGCTGTGTGCTTACCATCACTTATTAAAATATCTTATTTTGTGTTCATCAGAAAAAAGAAATTCATACAAATTTAGAACAACATGAGGATGAGAAAATGACAGAATTTTCATTTTTGGGTGATCTCTTTTAAAGAGCACCTATTGTCCGATTGACGTTTTTAAATTTACTTTGGTGTGTAAGTGTGATTTGTGCATGTTAATGATATGCAAAAGGTACAAACCCCAAAGTAAACGATGACGTGAGTTACCGTTTCCCATGTAAATCTCTTTTCTTGGACTACAACAAACAGTTTACTTCCTGGGATTGGAAATCCCAGGAAAGACCGACATTATCAAAATTCCTCCCGCTTTGGACTCACAGCCTGTAAGTTAACTCCTGTTAGCAACCAAATCTTTCAAACATGGTAAGGAGCGTCACATTTTGGGATGACTTCAGAGGTATTCAGATTTGCTGGCCAATCAGGGACACAGCGCTTTTCAAATCTGTGCATTTCAGGAAGAGAGCGAAATCTGGAGCTACAAAAATGTACGGTATGTGAAAAATTTGTTTTTGAACCATAAACCACACGAAGACATTGAATTATACCAAATACACAAAATAACGTTTTTTTAACAATGAAATTGGTGCTCTTTAAAGGAGCATTTCACCCGTAGAAACATTAATCTTTATTGAAAGTGCGTCATATTTGAAAATGTGCCTTTGGTGCCTATATGACCGAGAAAAGGGGTGTTTGTAGTCTCACTCCCTCAACAAAGATATTGGAGTTCCTGCTTTCAATGATGCATGATTTTTACATCATGGAAAGAAGGAAGTGCAATACTGAAATCTGTATATCTCCTGTCTCAGCGGCATCTGAGGAAATGATGCATGACCATTCAAAAACATGACTGGGGTTCTAACTATACAAAGCTTAATGCAAATGGGTAAAGTGTCCCTTTAAGATAACCCCTGCAGTAATTAAATGTGCCTGTCAGTAATGATTTTATCATGTGTTAAACCATTTGTCCAACTTTATCATTGCAGTATTACTAAAGTGTTAACCTGTGCTCTATACCCATTGTTTCTGAGGGCCTTGGACCCAGATGGTACTAGGGGGCCCCAGTTTTATGACATTTTATAAAACACATTCATTTATCAAAAATTCTGTGTAATTAAACCTTGGAAAAATATAAAAAATATTACTAACAGCACTTTATTATATCATTTAATATGTTTTTTGTCATGAATTTGTTTTAAATTTCCTACACAAGTTGGGCCGCACACCGAAAAAGTTTGAGAACCAATGCTTTATACCAGTCTGCTGGGAAACCAAATTACTTTGGGTAAAAATACCCCTTACCAGAAGAAAACCTACCGCAACTCTTAGATCTGTGGTCTCCAACATGGTGCCCGTTGTTGCCCGCCAACCCAGGTGAAAAAGTAGTACACTTCCATAGTGTACTTAAAGTGCTTTATTTTCGCACACTAATTTTGTACTTATTATACTAAAAATTCATCTTTAGTACTTCTTAAGATTTTCTTAAGATTATCTAAGTGTACTTCACTGTGCTATTTTGAGACACCATGAATATGAACTAAAAAGCACTTTTAACATACTATCTCTGTATTAAAAATATATTTAGTTAACACTTGTATTAAACTTGAACTAAACTTTCATACAAAGATGGGTTCAAGTTTACTAAGTGGCACATTTTAGTTCATATTTATGGTGTCTCAAAATAGCATGGTGAAGTACACTTAGATGATCTTAAGAAGTACTAAAGATGCATTTTTAGTATATTAAGTACAAAATTAGTGTGCGAAAATAAAGCACTAAGTACAATATAGAAGTGTACTACTTGTTTACCTGGGAAAGCGCCTCACCCTTACGGAAATTAACCATGGTTTTACTACAGTTAAAACCAAAAAAACATGGTTACTGTAGTAAAACCGTAGTAACTACAAAATAACCAGGTTTTGACCATCATGGTTTTCAAAAACCATAGTTAAACCATAGTTAGTGTAGTAAAACCACGGTTTTGCTGATAGTAATCAATACACCAAAAAAACATGGTTACTACACTTTTACCACAATAAAACCTTCATTTTATTTTTCATGTTAATTTATTACATTTTTTTTATATTCGCTCTGCTTTTTTATGTATGTTAACATTTTAGTCAATGATAAAACATATCAACAAGTAAATTAAAATAAAATTGTATAACAAAAATGTTTAAGTAGAAAAATGTAGCCCTCCAGATTGTTTTATCCATTGTAGCCCTTGCTCACAAAAAGGTTGGAGACCCCTGTCCTACACAATTGGTGGTGTAAACAATTTTTTAAGGTAAACATTTATTTCACATTTGTATTTTGTTTAATTTTGACCACCAGTAAACACGATTCAGAGAAAGGGATATATTATAAAACCATGTTGGTGTTTTTAATAAACTCGGACGGCTCGCCATGAAATATTGAAGTCTGACTGCAAAGCAAAGGGTAAATGATTCTCCTCGAGTCTTGTTCACCTGAATGATAATGTCAAGGATGGCTGTGGGCTCATTTAAATGGTAATACCGTAAAATGGATTGATTTGGATTACAGACTCGCGCAATCGCTTTAGTGAATGCTTATTGAAACACTCGATCCTGTTCTGTCAACACTTCCCTCCAGTAAAAACAACTAAACCAGAAGATGAACGTTTATGTTAATTTTAAACTGGGTTGAGTTTGTAGACATGTCCCCTTGCGTTTCATACATTAGTCAAGAGTAAATCACGTTCAGTTTCACTTTTACCTCGCGTTTGTTTATGTGATGTATATGCTACTCTCGCGATTTTCCTCCTTGTTTAGATAGAAACAAAATTGCACTCTACTGACATGTATGAGTAAATTAGTTGAAAAATCAGATTTATAGTGTAAAGTTATTTTATTTAGGCTAAGTTAACAGACGTTTATGTATTTTGAGGGTATGTTGGAATAATGCTGCCTATAAAGCCTCGATCGTGAATGAAGTGGTATACTTAGGTTATATTTTTCTAAATAGCAACCACCTCAAGCATATATTATATGTTATTTATTTCTGATGATTATATAAATCATTTTTCTCTCTCGGATGCTAAATGCGGCTCTCCGCCATTGCTTCACAGGATCAAGCCGATAGGACCAAGCGCCCCCTAGCGGGACGTGCAGCAATAACGGCACAAACAGAGCACTGGTCCTGATGCTGCGGGATGCGGTACTGATGCAGAATATGAACTCGCTTTACGTTGCATCATGTGGCTCAGTCTCTGTGGCGCAATGGAATAGCGCGCTGGACTTCTAATCCAGAGGCTCCGGGTTCGAGTCCCGGCAGAGATGTCGCCATCGGGGATGATGGCTTTTTTGGATGTGTAATTTTGTGATATTTTTGCAAAGGTAATGTATTAGTAGCCGTCTATCAGTCGAACGCACAGAATATAATGAAAACTACATCTTTGTGAATTAAGCCACTTTTGTGCATGCAGGTAATAAAACCTAGCATAAGAAACTATATTTATAATAATAATTTTTGGAAGGTTGATTTTTTTTATTTAAGAGTTTATAGAGTTGCGGTTAAAGATAAGTTTTGATTATTCATACATCCAATAGCACACGTTATTCCTGGGTTTAAAAAAGCTTATATGAAAACAGACTTTTTTCATTTGAATACTTCCTTGTCCTATTTGCCCTCTCAAATCAGATCATCTGTAATACATTTGTCCGTGATCTTTCCAAAAATGCCTGTCTTCACCTGAATTGTGGATGAGACAAAGAGAGGGAGAAAGAATGAACGTCTGTCAGAGAGATGGAGAGAGACATCACTGTCGTATCGATTTTCCAGAGGATGGTGTGATTGGCTCTTCCCAGTCATTATGGGATAGAGTCGGAGAGGGATCTCACCTCTGTGCTGCCTGATCAAACTCTACATGAAATCCTCTTACAGGAAACCCTTTCATTTATACTTACTCATTCCCTATTCTGAGCTCACTTTCATCCACTCTTCTGAATATTCCATCTACAATTTTTCCATGTGCCATTTGGGCTATCATCTAAGGTTTTAAACCTTTTTGCCTTGGTGATCTGCCTCTTTTCCACTCCAGGCAATTTGGGTATCAAAATGCTTGAGAGCATGAGAGAGAGAGGGGGAGAACACGAATGGCTCGTTTCCTGGTGATTTGATGTAATCATATTTGACATTAGATTTGTAACAAGTCATTTAAACTTATGATTGAGACGATCTCGTCCTCGTTATCTTATCGCTGTCTCGCGCGCAAGTGGAAACCAAGGGTGTTGGTGTCTGCGCGTATGGACACTGGCACGTCGGGGGAAAAGAATTGCGCATGTCACGGGCGAACGCGCTCGACCGCGAGGACTGTCACAGCTCTGCGGAGAATGACGTCAGCATCTCCACAAAATGATGCGATCTCTCTAAAATAAGAACAACTGGCGCCGACTGAATCTCTAGTATCTAATGTACATCAAAAAACGCACGTCGCAGGCAAAAAAATGGGCGTCTAAATAACAACACAAGCCGATAGGCTGAACTATTCCTGTGTGGAATGATGTAACCGGGCGCTTTCTGGGAAAACTGCTCGCAGTACAGTCTCCTGACCAGCAGATGTAACTACTGTCTCATCCGTATCAGTGATGAAGGCAGTGTTGACGTCCGTGAACAGGCTGGGATGATAACACTACAAACATACTGTATCTTTTATTTATCGCATAAAGCGATTAATTTGTGCTTTGGGCAAGATGACATATCAGTTTTCCGCTGTCTAATCTGTTTTATGGTACGTTCACGCTGTGAAAGGAAAAACCCTGATAGACTCTATGGACTGATAACGTTAAACAAAACTAGTGATTTGGGCTGGGTGGTAAGACGGAACTGGCCCGCCCCGTGGCTCCGGTTGGATGCTTGAGCCAACGCCACAGTGACCAAGTCGCCGCGCTCTCGCGGGGTATCTGATTCTCGCGCAGTCGTCCATGTTTAACCCCGTGCGTCCCTGCACCGCACGGCGAGTAAATCCGCGTGCAGAACTAATCCTTAAATCCTCTCGCGAAGCGCAACGCCCTCCCCTGCCTCCTCTCTCCTCCCTCTTCTCGCGCGGGCCTCCAGAGCAGCCAGCGGGGTCCCAAAGGGCCCGGTGCGCGAGGGGACGCTATTCACGAGACCACACCTCGCGCCGTCAGCGTATAGCCTACTGTACGAGGGGAATCTCACGAAATAATGCTTTCATTTCACCCCAAAACAATTTTTTGCGAGGAAACCATGTCTGTTTTGAACCTCTTAAATTTCTCGAATTTTGAAAAGATTTTAGTGGCAGTTCAGAGCAAGCGCAAGATTTTTATTGTAATTTGCATGATCCCAAGTGATGATTTATATGAGGTTACTGTATACAGTACAGTATATGCTTTACAGTACATATTTTATTTATCTAGTATTCAATGTACAGTAGATAGTCACTGTAATAAAAAATGTATTATTAAATTAATCGTAGGCACATATGTCACATTTTGCCAAATAAAAATTTAAATGTCCCTAATTGTCATGAAAATAATGTCAAAAATGTATGGTTAAATGTAATGTTAGGTCAAATATGACATTGTCTTGATAGTTTCGTGATATTCAATCACTGTATATCTTGGTCACAATGTAATAATAATAATAATCTCCCTGGCAGAACCCTCTAGTCCTGTTACCCAAATGGTACGGCCAAATCGTATTAAAATCTCCACCCCTCCCCCTCCACCCCGCGCGCCTGCCCCCTCCCTCTCTCCGTGCTTTCAGACAGACTGTTTTGCTGCAGTGAACGGTAGCCGTGGAGAGAGGAAAAGGCAAGAAAAACAAGAAGACAGCGGAGGGCGGAACAAGAACCAAGACAGACAGATCCAGTGGGACCTTAGCGTGAGCGCCAGCAGAACATAGACCGGTCTAACACTCCCGGACCTACGGAGCCGACGGGCATCACGAGGAGCGCATAAATCGGTGCGTATTGTAATCTGCCCTCCTTTAGAGCATACAGGCACACAGGGGTATTATTGTCGTTGGCGTCCTGGCGCTTATACAGGGGGGGGAGACACCTGTCAGGCTTGTAAATAGGGGCACGCTCGTGTCCTGGAATGCGCCTGCATCCGCGCGCATCTTTACTGACGAGTACACCGGTCTGAAAACCAATGATCTCCAAATGAGCTCCGACGCGTTAAAGTATGAGGAAAGGAAAGGGGGTTGCCGTTAAAGTGTGCTTATAGGCTTACTGTTAATGCTGTGATGGTTGCTTTGCCCCGTCGCGCTTCCCCTCCCATTGCGAGCTTTACCAGCATCCCTGGCGCTCCTTCTGCATTCAGAGCGCTCGGACTGTGCGCACCTGCTCCTGTTTTCCGTGGTTCGGCGGGGCGTCCCGGTTGCGCGGGTAAGAAAGGGACTGGTGGACTTAGCGGAGGGGGAAAAATAAAGAGAAGTGCGAGAACAGAGATGAGAGGTGAGGGAGGCGGTGCGTGAGCCCTCACCAGTGGCTTCGTTTCGGGTCGCGTGTCGTAGATTTGGAGCAGGAGGTATCATCACCTCATCTCAACAGTAAAGATTATGCGAGGTTGTAGCTGGCCGAACTGAACACAACAACACATTTTTACGCGGCCATGGAATAACGGTTCCACTAACTGTCTATTCAACAAACATAAACAGGATCTCTGCGCTGTCACCCGCCCGCCCCGCAGGCAACTCCATGACTTGCACCGAAACCATAGTTGAGAAAAGCGCACTAAAAGGGAAATCAAGCGACCTGTATACTGTTATGTTTGCGTACGTGCCACAGTCGCGTGAGGTTGAGCGCTGAATTCTCAACGGGCGACAGGTGCACCTTAAACGCGAACGCGCGAAGCGGTCAGAGCAGGAGGATAATGAATAAGAAAAAAATCAGTCCAAAAAAATATTCTTAAATAAATCTTACATCTATAGCAACTGTCGTTTTTGGTTACTGAATGGAAAAGGCAAGGTTGTCCATCACTGCGTCACATCACACGCACCGAGTGACACGAGACAATCAATACAAGCACTGGGGCAGCGCGTGAGAAACGAGTTTAAAGTGTGTGAGCGCTCAGCATCAAAGCAACCAATCGGCGCGCTCAGTGTGTTAATGAGTTTGCATGTGTGTTTGTGTTCGTCCCTTCCTGCAGCCGGCGCTTCCCTGAGTATCTTCACTCCTTCGGGCCTCGAGAGGACCATTAGCTTTAGCGCGCGGACGGATGAGCGTGATGCTCGCGCGTCTGACATTCCTGTCATTTCAGCGGTCTGCTGCCATGGCGCTCGTGGCCTTGATGCTCGTTTTTGCAACATCCGTTCGGAGTAACTTCGTTTACGAAGAAACCCGACTCGTACATCACCCACATCTCCATCTGTCCCTTGCCACTTCCCTCGTGTTTTCAATGTTTTCTACATACAAGGGAATCACAGAGCCGTTAATAAGCTCGTGGGGCGCAGGGGAACATCCCCCCCATCTCAGCTCCGGCGGAATTTTCTGCTGTGTTCTGTTGTTCTGGGGGCTATGCAATAGTCTCTCTCTCTCTCTCTCTCTCTCTCTCTCTCTCTCTCTCTCTCTCTCTCTCTCTCTCTCTCTCTCAAGCACATGTTCACATTACACAATTCAGGCAGGCAATCCTGCTAACTGAGTTGGGCCAAATCAGTCTTCTGGCTTGTGTAGGTGTTACATTGAAACATTTGAAAATGATGTGTTAAAATATCTGATTAAGATTGTCAACTGTTCCACAGAGTAATGACTGGAGACTCTTTCTTTCTTTCTTTCTTTCTTTCTTTCTTTCTTTCTTTCTTTCTTTCTTTCTTTCTTTCTTTCTTTCTTTCTTTCTTTCTTTCTTTCTTTCTTTCCCTTATCGATCCACAGCTCATCCTTTCTTTTTCAAACACTTAAATGCTGTCAGCTGTTTTCGACCCTCACTGCATTATTCATTAATGCATTTTTTGTGCTATTGCATATCCAGTAGCCATATGCATCCTTAAAATGACGGAGAGCTTGTGCATGTTGTTTGCATATGTAATAGAACTCATATTTTGGTTTATATGCTGGCGTGGCCACGTTTCTGTTGTCTTGATGTTTGGATATTTTGGCGATTTTTCGACTTTCATGTTGTTACAAACCTGTATAAATTCCTTTGTTCTAATAAACACAAAGGTTTGTAACAACATGAGAGTGAATAAATGATGACAGATTGAAGATCTGTTAACAGACTTACCAATTATAACAGAATAAAAAACCTAATTTCACAAATCCACATGAGTGTGTGTGAAAATGTCTGAAGTGTACGTAAGAGAGTGCATTTTTCAATTTTTCTCTGATGTGAATGTGTGAGAGTCATCCAGTTGCTCAAGGTCTCTGATGCCTGTATGTGTGAGTAGCGCAGTTCTCCACTACTAGTCTTTGATGTCGTGTTTGAGTTGTAGGTTTGGTCACCCATAGCCTCTGATGTGTGCTACATCCTTTTTGACAAGTCGGCGAGCAGCTCAACATGTGGCGAGGCATCTGGATGTCCTCCATAACTTGCTTGATAAATTCTGAAAGGTCATTGTGAAGGGACCTGCACAGAATTCATGGAGCCTAATAACCGCATCACAGATTCATCCACAGAGACAACGCACAGGAAAACGAATCCTTGTTGCCTGTTTGCGGTGTTGCGTTATTGCTGGTGGTCTGTTGCATCCCTCCACTGAGCTGAGACACACTCTGATGCTGATTAGTTTTGCTGGTGCACATTTAGACAGAATTTTTTATGTGCTTGTACTAGTTAAACCTCACTGATGCTAACGTGTTTGTCAGGATTAAAGTGGAATTTATCGGATGTGTGCACGTGTGTTGGTGAATGCCTTTAAGAGATCCTTAGAAGAATGATCATTACCAAGGGTCCGGAGCAGTATCGCTACTTAGCATAAATAATGCAGAGAAATGGATCACTAAAAAACTGATTAGTCAGACGACAGGCCACAAATTCTCCGCACAATTTGCACATCTTAACCCTTGTTCCTGTTCTTCTATCGCTATAGCACAGGAGAAGCCGAATGCTCTTGTATCAGCAACTATACATCAGACTACACTAATCAATGAATTATTACATTTCATAAGTTACATTTATTGATTTCCTTAGGTGGTTATTATCATTAGTTTGGTTTCACTTGATTTACTTGTATAATTTCAAGGAGGAGTACCGAATGTCCCGTTTTACTGGCTGCAGCACTTACAATATTGGCATCCTGTGTATCTACGTGACAAAATATTAAGACAAATATGCTCCTGGTGTGAATGCTCTCTGTAAGTGCACCGACATGATGCATGGGCCATAGTGATTTTCTTAACACCATTTTGTCAAACACCAGCAAACAATATGTTTTTTGTTAGGATACGTATGAGGAGTTTAGATGCAAAACCCTCTAAATGCATCTGACATGTTTTCTTGTAAATTAGCATTTTTTATCAGACTCTTATGTTTAGGTTCAGCAATTTGAAGAGGTTTTAGTCAGTAACTGAAATGCCTTATTTTCACTTGATCATTTATTTCGCTGCAAAATCCTCTAAGTGCACGCAAGCTTTAATTTTACCAGAAAGACTAATGAGGCAATGTAACGTTTCGATGGTATTTATTCAACAATTTGTATGCCAAAGGATAAAGTAATGATGTAGTTCTTGGGCGTAGTCCCTGTCCATAGATCAAAGCCATGAGGGTTTTAGATTCTTGCTGTTCATGCCTGAGTCGAAGTCAGGGGTGGAGCCAACCCTCTCCCCTCGATGCTAGGACAAGGGCCTATCTGTTGGCGGTGGGGAGGATGGGGGTCAGCATCTGCACAAGCAAAAGATGTTGAGTAGGACACTTATATACTCGAAGAGTCAAGTGATGATTGGCTAGAGTCCATAATGTAATGAGTGATATAGCATTAAAGATACAATTTGTACAATCCACCGCTAGAGGGCGCACAATCAAAACAATAACACTGGGGCTGTTTACACTTGGTATTAAGATGTGTTTTCGTAGATCGGATCACAAGTGGACGAGAGACACATTACGTTTACACCTGGTATTTAAATCCATCTCTTTTGTCCACTTTCGGTCGCTTCTGTCCTGAATACTTTGAGGGGGTGGTCTGGCGAGACGGTGGGCGAGTCTCTCTGCTGTCATTTAAACGTGAGCGGGAGTAATGGGAGTTTATATGGACGCAAACTAATATTATGTCAGTGTCCGCTGCTTGTGTTGTAAGTAAAATGCTGCACAGTGTTTTGCACATGTATATGTTAGAGCTTTCTCTGAATTCCAGCGCAATTGATAAAATAAGATTGTGAAACTTTCACATGGTTGCAAAATGAAACTGCGGAGATCAGCCACTTTAGTTTTATCAATGAAAGGCTAAAAATAGCGTTGTACACTGTATGTTTGTAGTGAGAAAAGACGTAAAACATTGTGTTCAGTATCTCAGATTACATAAATGGGCGGAGAGAAGGCGGTCGCGTGTGGCTGTTTACACTACAAAAGCAAACCAATCGAAAGGGATTTCGACTACCTCTGAATGTGGTGGAAAGTGGTCGAAAGTGGACGAGCTCAAAACGTTTTAAACACCGTTTACACCTGGCATTAACGTCATTCACTTGTGATCCGATCGACGAAACTGCATGGTAATGCCAAGTGTAAACAACCTCACTGACGTCTTTATTACTCAACCGCTGATGGCCATCAATCAGACAGGAACGAGAAATCATGTTAACGGATGAGGTAATCAAGTTTTATACAGTAAATGTTGTGTTTGATGACATCGTTTTATTTCATTATGTAAGGTTTCATGTACCGTAATGTTCAAAATGAAATTGTTAGTTATAGATGTTACAGTATTAGTCCAATTCGATGGTGTGTTAACACAGCACATAATTAAGTGTTCAGATCAACAAACTTACCATAAACAAGCGAGTATAGCCCGACAGATGCATACTACCGCATTTTGTTCACGACACTGTTGTCATGTGGTTTCTACGTTAATAAAAGGGTAACATGGATATTAACGTCTTTGACAGGCGACTGCACTGCCCGGGGTCACTGTTTAGAATGGCAATTTTCTCATAATTTACTAGTTGAAAACATTAGAGATATTGATAGTTAACAGCTGGACAAAATATATAACACTGGCTTAGTTTTTGGATATTCTACTGCAAATATCTTACAAATTCTACCTTTAAGTCCTAGTAGAACTTGCACTAAGGCTTTAATTTCTATAAAAATCTCACTTCTTTGTACAAGACATAGTAAACAGCTGCAAAATCGCTAAAGATGCAATTTGCAAATGATGAAAGTCAGAATGTAAAAATGACCACATTCGTTTTGTATTCAGGTCCAAGTACTCACAAGGGACCCAAGTTTGAATGTCTTCAATGAGGACTGTCTGTCTGTCTATCTCTCTGTGTCTTACTGTTTTTGTATTAAAATGTATTTCTGCAAAGCTGCTTTGCAACAATGCAAATTGCTAAAAGCGCTGAAAATTGAATCTAGTTTTGCAGGTCTAGTATTTGACTAGCAAAAAATGCTATTTGAATTGACCACAAAATGATTGATTTTCTCTTGAGTGTTTACCTGCCATAGGCAACAATATTCTTTTGAAATCGACTTTTACTTTTGAGACAGTCAGTAACAAGAAAATGCATATTTTGTTATTTTCTCGTGGTTAAGCCATCAGATTTATCTGATACATTTCAAACTATATTTTTTGAGGAGCCCCTATGCCATTGCTAAGAAGAACGTTATTGATACGGTGTAATGCAATGTGTTTAGATGGTTTATGGATTATTATTGTTGCTTCTCTATGCCCCACCTGTCTGAAACGTGTCGATTTGTACAAAGCTCATCGTTCTGAAAAGTGGCTCCGATTGGCCAGCTTTCCAGTGTGTTGTGATTGGCCGAATACCTTAAGTGTGTGATGAAAATGTGATGCTTCTTACCATATTTGGAAGATTAGCTTCCAAAGCAGTACTCATAGGAGATTATATAATCTTTACTACTGTACCTTATCAATATGAGCCTGATTTAGAAAATGCAGATGACCAACACTGATTGATCAACTTTGCCAGTGCGGCTTGAGCAGAACATAACAGATAAAGTAAGGATACTAAAACATTAAAACCATGTCTGCATTTGTGATCGTAGAAACAACAAACAACAAACGCTACTCCACACTGCTCAAAACTTGTGTTTGAATCATGGTTTTAATGGTCAGTAGCAATTTTTTTTTTAATGTGAAAACAGCCTACTTACAGGCTGTGAGTCAGAAGCGGGCAGAATTATGAGAATGTGTCGACCTGTTGCAGAAGTAAACTAATGCCTTCAATTCTTGCTATAATTATAGTTCAAGAAAAGAGATTTCACTTAAACATCGTAGACTTTGGGATTTGTAACTTTGATTATTATTAACATTACATAAGTACTAGTGCTGCACAATTAATCGCATCGCAATCGCAATCACGATGTCAGCCTGTGCAATTATACGACAGCAAAATGTTGCAATTATATTAAATAAATAAATGTGTGGACTTGTTAACACAAACTTTCTGATAACAGTTTGATGATTTTCCTTGCTGTTTAAAAAAAAGAAAGAAAAACGAACAAAAAAGGCAGTGCACGCATGGCATGCACGTGTGTGGCGTGCGTCGTCACTTGTGTGTGCGCAGCACAGAAATACCAGAGCGAAGGTGGATGCAGAGGAGACAGTTATCTGGTAGCTAAAAAAAAACTCTATGTCTGTTGTATGGCGGTATTTTGGATTTAGGATTACTGACACTGAGCAGTTGCTACATCACGTGGCAATTCGAAAACATTTCTAGTTTTACAAATACACATTTTAGCATTATCACTAAACTTGTGTGTGGATTTTCCTTAAAACCCATCAAGTTGACTCATGATACCATTTATTATAATCGCAACCGCACATCGCAATATTAGCATCAATAACCGCAATGGGAAAAATTACCCAAATCGTGCAGCTATAAGTACTATTTGGACGGGATTGATTTTTACATAGAGATGTGGGGTAAAGCAATTTTTTTTTTCAGAGCTTCTCAGTGATTTTTGTCATGTCCAAATGCTCCATGTCAGTAATCATTATGGACAATGTCTGTAAAAATTACGGCGAATTTTACCTTCTGTAAAAGGCAGTGGCGGCTCGTGAATGCTTATCCGAGGGGCGCAAATTCAAAATAAGTGTCATGTGTGTTGCTTGTGTTTTCAAAATATGTGTTTGTTGCGTCATGTGAACCATGTGCATCATGTGTTTTGTCAAAAAAAGAGATTATGCGAGTATCTGGCAAACGCGAGCTTCTCTTTTATCATAAACCCTTTAGACGCGTCTGCAGCAGGCACTTATTTTGACAAAACATGTGATGCACAGAGGATCACTCAACATGCAGAACACATATTTTGAAATTACGAACCACACACATGACGGCCTAAATACATGTTGTGACGAACTTTGCATCGAGTGCCCTCGAAAAAAGAAGTCACCGGCCGCCACTGGTAAAAAGTTAGAGAAATTACCTCAGGTCATTCTAATTCAGTGCGAATCGACCAGCTGTAAATATGCATGTAAAATTTGTCATTTCTTGTAATTTTGCGCTTTTTATCAAATATGGAAGTGTTTGAAGAAGCATTCAGTCAGTTCCTGCATTTGACGACACAGACCTTTTTTTAAAAAAATGACAAAAGTACTTTTCAAAGGCTGTCTGAAACTGACATTCTCCCCAAATTTTCTCCTGAAATGCAACTGTTTCCCGTAGTCCATTTTCAAGATTTTTCTCATTTGCGCCGTGAAGCATGTTTGCACATGGCAAGTTAATGTGCACATGACGACAAGGGAGGTGACGGTAATCTAGTTACCGCTCCCACTTCTTAATGTTTTACTGAGATTTCTAATCCCGTGCGGATTGACCATCAATATTACAGACGTCCTGTGGTAAAATTAAATTACTCCATCTACCCCCATAAAACTAATCCTGTTTAAATAGGGCGTTAGACACCAATGTAAATGTAAAATCATGAAAAGGAAAATATGGGTTCTTTAACAGAAGACAGTTACCTTTTTTTTTGACAGTTGCATTTTTACTGCATCCTATCCTGCTGATTATATAACAGGTAAAAGCTAAAGAAAATGAAAAGATAACAAGGACAAGAAGATAAATTCGCATATTTGAATGCAGAGTTTGATTTAACAGAACAGCATGGCTGAGATGAAGTCATTTTGTATTTATAAAGGGAAACTCAAAGCAGAGCCACGATTTCACTTTAGCCCATTTCAGTCACAACTAGCACATGCAAAAACAAAGACCCGAATCTAGAGACAGCATCTTTCCTCCGAGGTATATAATAATGAATGGGAATTGGTTCCCCGCCCCCAACACCAATGCTGTTGTCCTGTTGATACTTGGATGAAGACCAGTGTAATCAGTATGTTCTCTGCTTTTATAGAGATGCCTTGAGATTAGGTGTGTTAAGATTGTGCGTGTGCTTCTGGATGTGAAGGAGAGAGAGGCCGATGAAAGTCACCTTTGTCTTGGCGTTGTTTGCACGCCGGAACCCCCGAGTGAGACGGGCAAAGTCAGAGAAAGGACATTATTTCCTGTCTACACCCAGAACCATCCATCGACTCCCGGGAAATGCAGTTTTCCAAAGCTCGAAAGGAAATCTCAGCAGGATAGGAGCTTATCTGCGGGTTTGAAAGTGATATGATTGAGAGTGTACTCTGTGAAACTGAAGTGGGCACAGAGTCTGTTGTTTTTCCGCTGGGTACGAGAACCTTCACTTTGTGCACTCCAAAGCCAAGTCGTGTCAAGGGGGTTTGCGTTGGGATTGTGTACAAGCAAGAGAAGCTTGACCTGTTCGATTAAGGGCAAGTGTTGGGAGTTCTGTGATTTCAAAATGGTTTTATCTAGAGTAGATGAGTGCCAATCCGAGGAAATAAAACACTTGAGATCACTAAACAGCTGGGCAATGCAAACTAATGTAAGCAGGCGGTGCATGTAAAAGACATGTTTGCGTACAATTTTTAGTAATTGTACTCTCTTAAAGGGGACATTTCACAAGACTTTTTTAAGATGTCAAATAAATCTTTGGTGTCCCCAGAGTACATGTGAAGCTTTAGCTCAAAATATCATATAGATAATTTATAATAGCAAGTTAAAATTGTCACTTTGTAGGTGTGTGCAAAAAAATTGCCATTTGGGAGCGTCCTAAATGCAAATGAGCTGATCTCTGTTGTAAAGGGCAGTGGCATGGTTGGATAGTGCAGATTAGGGGGTGGTATTATCCCCTTCTGACATCACTAGGGGAGCCAGAATTCAATAACCTATTTTTTCACATGCTTGTGGAGAATGGTTTTCTAAAACTAAGTTACTGGGCTGATCTTAGGGTGCTTTCACATCTGTAGTTCGGTTCATTTGGTCCGGAACAAAGGCAAAAAATGATACATTGTAGCTTAACACCACACTGATAGCTTTAGACCAGTTGAAACTAACCAAAATGCAGTCATGTGATAACATCCACATCACTCGTTGACCACGTGTTTTTGAAAGTATTTTCTAAACTGCTTTTCAGTTGGTCGGAATCAACATGCGGGAAATTCCAACGGAACTCCAGACTAGTGTTGGGCGATATGCCCCATTTTGAGATCGTCCTATCGTCAGCCTGTGAGATCGGCGATACACAATAGTATCGGGGGGCGGGGCAGTAGTTTACTAATTTTTGTATTTGCTAATTTTTTACTCATTATAACAAGTCAGTTCATTGGTGGACAAAAAAGAACAAGAGCAACGCCGTCATGACCGCAACCTTCTTAAAACTGATGCCATTAATGTGAGCGCGTCATTAAAACCCTAACCATGATTACTTAACTGTAAAAACATGCATCTGCGCACGCACACACACGTGCGCGCACATACAAACAATTCAATGCATTTGTTTAGTGCTGATGCAGAACGCTACACGTGTCAAGCAGTGGTGCTCTCAGAGGTGCCTTTTTAAACACATTGGTCCAGCGAAACGCGATCATATTTTAAACACAATCATATTTTAAACACGAGGAACGTGTTGCTACAACTCCTTGAAATGCATATCATAAACAGGATTAATACCTAGTGATCTGACTTCGGACCGAGCACAGCTCTCTGCAAGTCCGCGAGAGTGAGAGAGGCGCCAATATGCAGCGGGTCATATTTTAAACAAAAAGTAAAGTTTGCCTCAGCTCACATGACATGCATTAAACTGAACAAATACATAAGGATTACTACTTTAGTTTATGTTTAGATTTCGGACAGACGTGAGAGCACGTGCACGTGAGACAGAGAGAAGCGCAGCTGCTCATGACACGGCGCGCTGGATTTAGTGCTAGAAGGAGTCCAAGACGCGCGCATTAAGTGCAGGTACGTACAAGAAGCTTTACAAGCTCTCTGCGTAAAGTGAAGCCTACAAACCCTCATGCGAGGAAAAGCATGCAATGTGGATATTAATGTAAAACTATGATGATAATAATAACCAATCGCCAACTATCGTCATGACTATCGCCATGAAAGCCTGCCATTGGCGATATGTCTGAAGATCGTCGATACACGATACGTTTATCGGCACAACCCTACAGCAGACATCATGCCGCTGTTTATATAGTATGGAGAGACGACTGTGCATTCTTATTGTATTCGTTATAGACTACATAGTTTGTATTTTCAATTCGAGAGTTAAGCGCAGCTTAAAAATAATGTCTTAATGCTTTTCAAGGAGGTCTCGGTCCACTTGTTTGGTCCGCTTGTGGAGCGCCAATCCAGTTCGATTGCTGGAATCTCACCTGCCCAAACGAACCACACCAAGTGAGCTATCGAACTCTGGTACAATTCAACTGCTCTAAACAAGGCAGGTGAGAAAGGACCCTTAGTCACATTTTCTAGGTTGATAAAAGCAATGGAGACCCAATTATAGCACTTAAATATGGAAAAAGTCAGATTTTCATGGTATGTCCCTTTCAAAAAGAAAGGTTCCTAAAATGGTTCCTTGTTGGATTCCTTAAAGGGGACATATCATGAAAATCAGTGCTTCTTTAAACCTAGAAAACTTTAAAAAGAACAACCCTGTAATCTCACTCCTGTTGTGACGTAGAAAGCGAAATTGATTACAATAATACCGCCCCTTAATCTGCACCTAATCTAACCATAGCCCATTTAGTGCAGAGCGAGAGAGAGAGAGCAAGAGAGAGAGAGAGAGAGAGACAGAGAGAGAGAGAGAGAGAGAAAGAGAGAGAAAGAGAAAGAGAGAGAGAGAGAGAGAGAGAGAGAGAGAGAGAGAGAGAGAGAGAATAATTGAGAGCACAATTAAGTTTAAATTTTAACAAACCATGATTATGGTGATCAGTGTTTGCATTATATCAGCTCATTTGCATTTAAAGCGTCACCCAAAACAGCACATTTTTGCTCACACCTATAAAGTGGCAATTTTAACAAGCTATAATAAATGATATATGATGCATTTTCAACTAAAACTATGCACTCTGGCAACACTGAAGACTTATTTTACATCTTAAAAAAGCCCTGTGAAATGTCCCCTTAAAGAACATCCGCAAAACCTTTCAGTTGCACAAAAGGTTTTTTGTATTGGAAACTATTGCAGACTAAAAAATGTAAGGAAGAAAGAATTTTCGACTGAAATGTTATTTAAAGGACTGTGAAGAATTCTTTATATCACCTTTATTTTTAAGAATGCAGTGCTAATTGTAAACAACACCACTGTCTCCATATAAGAAAAAGGATTTATTTGTAAAAATGCAGATGGGTCTTTTTTCACAAAACTCTGTGCTATTTGTGAGGTGCAAATTGCGATATTCCCCAATTTTATGGGTGCGTTTGCAACGTTATCTAATTTGCTTAATTCCCATAGAGAAACCAAAAGAGCCCGGACAAATAAATGCTGCTTTTACCTTGTACAATTCATTCTTGGTGAATTTCCTTCCTATTCCGCTCAGCATTAAAAGCAGGGATTGATACAGATATCCTTTTATTAACCAGGACATAAGCACTTTTCAGGAATTTTCATAGATGCATATTTATGAGCTGATGCAATGCACATGAGCCTTTCCTTCATTTGAATTTTAAAACAATGCCATTTTAGGCTCTGGAGAAGATGTGCACAACTGTCTAGTTTCATAATTGTTTAGTTGGTGGATTGCCTGACATAGATGAAGTAATGGTGATTTAACTTTTGGTGATTTTACTCTAACTCATTAATTAACTAGTAGTCGGACAGGTCATCCATCAGTTTCACTCAGCCGTATATATATATATATAAAAAAAACATTTTAGATCTGCCCAAAAAGCCAAAAACTTTGTTATCAGAAGCACTTGTTCTGCAGAGAAGTTTAGATGCTTTAAATAAATTATATGCACAGTTGGTGGATAATCCTTATTGTTAATTTGTTGTTTTCCATCTTCATTCTAAATAACTGTAGACGCCGCAGAGCCCTAGATTCTTTAGCACACAATATGTTTACTCAAACGCTAAAAGGCAAAGCTTTTAAAACAGATGCCATCTATGTTTCAGAGCTGATTTCCTGCGAGCAGATTGATGCCAAACCATGAATTGCCCTCGGCGTACTTTTTCTGCAAAATGCAATAGCCTGTCCACAGCTATTTCATTGCTCAGAATAAAACATACAGAAATCGGTTCTGGAAAACTAAAGCCTTTTCAGTCCAAACATTTAAAAATAAATTGATGACACCTTCCTCACCGCTGTTCCTAAATGGGAATTGATGTTATGGATTTATTGATATGGTACCAAAGATTAACTGCTTATTATCTGCCATCCTGCTTGTGAAAACGGTACATTAATCCACAAACATTAACAAATAAAAAACGTCTTTCTTTCAAACATTTCAGAATCAGTGATCTGTCTCTCGGTAAGTTTAGCGTGCACAATAAGCTGCGTGTAACAAAAGTGCATTCTCACATAATAGTTGTTAATTGTAAAAGCTGTAAGGTGCTAATTTGATGTGCAATATATTTCATGCCACTTTTGCACTACTGTATAATCAACCTGCGTCAAAACAATCAATTGCTGTAAACCAATGTTTTCACTGCAGCAGAAGTAACGCGCCCAATTACTCCAAATACTCTATTATCACATTTTAGCTCACCTTTTGGTTGTCGCATTTATAAACTACATCTCAATCTGCGTTCCTTCTCTTCTCCCCCTACGTAGTGTTTGTTTGTTATGTGTCATATTGTAAAATACTTAATATCACCAGCACTTTCTACAACAATTACCTCACTGTTTTTGCACGGCACCGTTGTTTTTTCATATAGAGACAGAGCGCAGTTAAGCTAATTTGAAAACCACGCCCACCGGGTGGGGGAAACAATCCAAACGTCTCCATTGACTTTGTGTTGCGGGGGGCCGCCTCCTTGTCATTTCTGACTTGTAACAAAAACAGAATAATGCCTAAAAGCTGCTGTGTGACAAGATATACAGCTAACAAGCCACAAAAACTCCAGAAATAAGTTTTTATAAGCTGTCGAGCCTTAAAACCCAGCCTTTAAGGAGAAAAAAAGTGGATCGCTGACTACGTTTCCCTACAGTGGGCGTAGTTCTACTTATAGTAGTACTATGAAAAGTTGCCTGTTTCCACTTTTGTGTCTTTAAATGCTCGTTTTTGGGGTCGACAGCTTATAAAAACTTATTTTTGGGTTTTTTGGCTTGTTAGCTGTATATCTTGTCACACAGCAGCTTTTAGGCATAATTCAGTTTTTTTGTTATAAGCAAGAAATGACAAGTCGATTGGGCGGCCTCTCGCAATACAAAGTCAATGGAGATGGTTGGATTGTCCCCCCAGTGGGCGTGGTTTTCAGGTTATGACGCGTTGCGCTCTGTCTCTATTGCCTGACACTTCAAATTTTTAATAAACAGTGTTACGAATACCCCTTCAAATACCTATAACATAACGTCGCTGATCAATCAATTAAAAGCAATAAAAAAACAATACTTTAACAAATAAAATATTTGTGTACAGGGCCGGAGTGGGGCCACTTTTCAGCCCGGGAGTTTCAGGCCCAAGACCGGCCCACTTTTTCCATAGTGTTATTCCAAATTAGCACTTTTTTCAAATTGGATAAATAAAGCAACAGTTCAGCTCTTACTATAGTTTCTATTAATATCATGGTTAAACAAATAAGGTAAAAGTTAAATAATATTTCACTTAAGATGAGAAGTTAACAAAAATATTCCTCTACACCCTAAAAAGGGCTGTGTTGTTTTTTTGCCCATAATGGGCAAACATTGGACAGAACACATGCTGGGTCAAAAATAACCCAATGCTGGATTGTTGTTATGCAACCATGGATTAATAATAACCCAACAGTTGGGTTAAAACAACCCAGCATTGGGTAAGTTTTGACCCAGCAGCGTGTTCTGTCCAATATTTACCCATTATGGGTCAAAAATAATCCAGCCCTTTTAGGAGTCTATTCCACAAGAAAAGGTTGATAAATTATTAGCATTGCTAATGCGATGAGGGCTATGATTAATCAGATGCAAATAGAAATATAAAACCCAGTCCTAATTAAAAAAGAAAACAATTTGACAAAAATATTGAATCCAATATTGGGTAAATATATAGCATAACAAGTGATTTATAAGCTTTTTTTCGGCTGGTCATTTTTGACTGGGAACACAAAAGGTGTTATATGGTTCTGAACACAACCTGAGGGTTAAATAACTTTAATTCATATTGTTTTCTCATGGCCTCCTCATTTTTAGCGAGGAACTGGCTTATCTGCTGCTCAGAAGCTGCTTGCATAATAGCCTATTTGCAAAGTCTATGAATCGCCATGTATACACAAAAGGCTAATATTTTAATAAAAACAAAAATGTTGGCTTGTAAATAGTTTGACAACGGTATTAGCCGAATAATTATGTTGCTAATGCTAATCATTACTAGGCTTATTTCTCTTTAAGTTACCTGTTGTTGTCCTCTTGTAAAATAAATCTGTAAGTTTGGCACATTTGGCAGCATCATCCTCCAATGGATTTTTTCTTCAACCTGTTTTTACGCCCTCCTCCTCTCAGACGCGTATTGTTACGGTAGGGCCGGCCCAGCCTAACGGAGAAAAGTTTTCTTGGACGCGCTATGGACCGAACCAACTCTATGGGAGGGGTGGGGAAAACTCCCTCACATGGTACAACCCATGCAGAGGCTGCGCGCTGCAGTGTCAATGCTAAACGTGTGAAGTGTCATTTGAGAGAAGGTAGACTCACTAATGTGACAAATGTAAAAAAAAAAAAAAAAACTCGACCGGCCCAAAAGTGAAGCGGCCCACCGGGAATTCTCCCGGTTCTCCCGATTACCCACCCCGGGCCTGTTTGTGTAGTAATTGGGTGGGCCTGTGATCAAAGTTGGCCGCTGGCTATGCCCCTGCCTCATATGGTCATGGCCAAAAGTTTTTATTCCAATTTATGCCCTTCAGGTTAAATGGTGAAAGCAACTTTATAAAGTTATTTGTTTGACAAAATTATTTGTCAAAAAAATGCAAACTACAGCAAATAAGGGAATAGGTTTTATACAAAAAAGCATAGATAAACAAAAAGCTTTCAGGAAATAAAGCATACATTGGCTACAGTTTTATCAGTTATTAATATTTGATTGATCCTCCTGGGCATTGAGTCAATAAGCTTGCGCATGTTTGTGTATTTGTTTGCAAAGACTCTTAAATCCTTTGCAAAGTTGAGCTTCTGTTTATACTCCAAACGCAACTAAAAATGGACTGTTGTAGAAGTTGTAAAAAAAGCATGCATTTTTTTATTACATCTTTAATAATAAGTTAAGGGAAAAGATGTTTTCATAGTTGGACATTACTTTTAGGTGCTACTGTAAGCTTACTGTATATATAATAGTCCTGGTCTGAATTAATGGTATTCTTCTTGGTCTCTTGGTAAAAATGAATACAGACTTCGAGATCGGAAAGCAACTTTTATTTAACCAGTTTGTATTGTTTGTATTTGACCAGTGTTTTCATTTTCTGCAAATAAATGCAAATAAAAGATTTTTATTCTGAATTTGGGAGAAATGTTGTCAGTAGAGTACATAATGAAGTAGTAAATTAAGAAAAAGTTGAACTAATCTTGTAGTAGTCTCTTAACTTTCTGGAAAATTATATAAGCCTCTATACATCTATATATCTATATCTATCTATATCTATATATCTATATCTATCTATATCTATCTATATCTATCTATATCTATCTATCTATCTATCTATCTATCTATCTATCTATCTATCTATCTATCTATCTATCTATCTATCTATATATATATATATATATATATATATATATATATATATATATATATATATATATATATATAAAAACAGTTTGGAAAGATGAGAAATTTAAAAAATATTTTACAAATTTGTTTTAAAAGCATGCATCAGGTATTTCAAATATTTATGTATGTTGATTTTATGTAATTAAAAATTATATTTGCACCGCACCATTATTATGAAAGTTAACAATGAATGTACCTGAAAATAAAAATTTCAAAAGGTGTAACCGCCAAAAATGAGAAATATTAAATATTTCATCTACCTAGATGGCATGTAAGAGTAAAATAATTTTTTTAACGAAAGTTATTTAAAAGATAATTTTAATGCATTTTTGCAATATTTGATGGGACTTACGCTGAAAACAGCTTTGTTTTCTAAATAATCTTTGACAAATTATGTAAAAATTGAACAATTAAATACAAAAAACTGTATTAACTATATTTTCATGAAAAATACTGGTTACACTAATTGACACAAACCGGTCACACTACTTGACAATGTTTCATACAGCCAAAGGCCATTGAAAATCAAGCATGACAACAAACTTCAGCAGAAGTGGTTTGATCTTTTCCAGAGCTGAGAAAACATCTGACAACAAGAAATTGTCATAGTGATGAACATTGAACCCTTGTCTCGTATTGTAATTACAATTTGGAACAATATCTGGTAACAAGAAATCATCAGAGTGATGAACAGTGAACTCATGTCTCGTATTGATTGACAGTGACTTGATTTAGTGATTGATTAGCGGACGCTGACGTGTTATGTGCAAATCCCAGCTGTAAGGACACCGCAAATCATTTGTGTAAACAACACAGAAGACATTTCCTTATAGTGGATAGATTCAGTTTGTTATTTCTGATAAATATGCCAGAGGAAGAGAGAGATGGAGAAAGCAGAGAGTGCTTTGGAAAAAATGAGACTCTAGTTCTCTCTGCAGCCAAAGTCAACATCATCACACGTTAATCACATTAAATGATCAAATAAGGCTTTAGTGGGACAAACATTTTTTTTTTTTTGGCCGCCCAAATAATTTCAATGTAGGAAATACATGGCTTCTTTTTATGACTGAATTTGTGTTCAAATGTAGACACACACTTCATTCTGCTACATTATTAAATCATGCCTGTATATATTAGATTATTTATGATTATACTGTATATTGCTTAACATTCCAAGTGAATGGAATAGAAATATACATTCAAGGTAAACATGTTGTGCATTTAGATATTTTATCCTAGACTTACAGTAATTGAAAAATTAAATGTGGATAAAGCACAAAAAACATAAAAAATATATATAACATTGAACACTTAAAAACCGTTCTAAATAGTAGGTTAGTTTATATTAGTCTTATACCACAGGTCTGCTGAATGCTTGATTCCGATTGGCTGAAAAATGTTCCGTGGGTATGCATTATTTTTGATAACCGCACACCTAACTTTTCAAATGTCTTAAAAATAGGCATCAGACCAATGTTTGTGGTAACTGTGGTATAAGAGAAATAATTGACTCCGGTCCTTTGAATTATTTGAATCAAGGTGCTTCGCGTCGTGCCGCATTGCACCTTGGGTGTGCATTATTTTTTTATAATTCAATTCAAATCCCGTCGTCAATTATTCCTTACATATTACTATGATATTTCAGAAAATTTCTTCTCAACAGAAATACTTGAAATAGGTGTCAAATGGTGTAACCGAATACACCATTTGACTTTTCAATTTAAAATCAAATTTAAAGGACACCTATGTTATTGCTAGGGATGTGCATTTATGTCATTTTTCATTTCGATTAATCCATAGGTCTGAAAAACGAGAACTCGATTGACTGGGGGCGTGGCAATAAAAGGGGCGGGGCGTATACGTCATGGTGAAAATTAATATATTTTTATTAAAAACACTCAAATAAAACGGAATTTTGGAAAAACTTTGACAGAAAAATGAACACATACTAGATTATTAATGAATTAACTGTTTTTAACAGAAACCTCTAACAGGAAAAGCTGCGTGATGCAGTGAAACTAAAGGGTTAATAAACACAAACTGATGCGCTTTCTATATGATGCCCTCTACATAATATTAAGCCTTATATACAACATAAATGTATTATTCAACATGCATATACTGTATCTGCACAAAATGCAAGACTTAAACTAAGTTATGTACTAGTAAAGTTTAACTCCCGTTGTGGATGTGCACCATAACTGTGCGCTTTTAAACACAAAAAGCATAAGCTTCATAACATTAAGCAGCTTTAAATCTTTTGCGACCATTTTAGCGAATAGCTGTTTCTTCTTCTCCTCTCACCTGTTCTCAGTCAGGATGTATGCTCGTATGGCTCTCTGGTATCTCTATACATTTGATGTTTAAATATGAGATGATATGAGGGAACTTGTGACGGCGCTGTACATTTTGCATCTGACTGACTGTATTTTTGTCCTACCGAAGTGAGTCCCAAAATCACGGCATCCTTTTAAACCATAGTGCCTTAGTGATGTGAGGTGTGTTCGGCCAACCCTATATCACGCAATTACGTGACCACTTTCTGCATGGACCAACGTGAAAATGTCACGTTTTGCCGCGTTTGAACGTGAGCATGTCACGCTTTTCTGTTTGTGTCACTGTCACGTTTTGGTTACTCAACTTTTTTGTCCTATTTTCAAACCATTGTCGCTTCGGTTTAGGGTTAGATTTGGTGCTTGCGTTATATGTCACTTTAAGTATTTGTCACTTTAACTTCTTCCACCCTGAAGCTATTTTGGGGATTTTCGCCTGGATTTGGCCTACCCAATTTCAAAAGCTTCCCATACCCACATGCAGAGGTTTACATACAAATGTTTGGTATCATTTTACAGGAAACCCTTTGAAATTACATAAAACACTGTTAAAAATTGCTAAACATGGTTGTATGTGATGTCAGTCCTCTAATAAACACAAAAATAAATAGGCGCTTTTTGATGTTTTTTTTCTAAAGTTTTTATTTAAAAGTGTATAACTCTGGCCCTGAGTGCCTCAGCTCCCTGCAGACAGTTTTGTTTGATTCCAGCATACAGCTTACAGAGGAAAAAAGATTTTTTTCTCTATCATAATCTATGCAAAAGTTATTTTACTCCAACTGATGGGAGGAATAATACGCTTATGGAGTTAAATTTCTGCCAAAAAACATTTGAAGTGCTACCATAACCACATACAGTGGAATAAATGCAATTGCTTTATATCATTTTAAAGAAAACCCTTTGAAGTTACATAAAAAGCTGCTGTTTGTGACAAATAGTGTTATTTATGTTGTTTTTCATATGAGGAAACACCAAATTTTCTTTTTATATGTTGTAAATACTGCCTCTGATAGTGTATAACTCTGGTTCTGTGTGCTCTAGCAGACTGCAGACAGTTCTGGTTGTTACCAGCAGCAGACAGTAAACACCCAAAAAAAGAATGATCTCTTTAGCATGTCGCATTCAAAAGTTATTCTCATTTTACTGAAGTGTCCGAAAATACATTTTTCATATAAATATTAATTTTTTGTTCTGGACATATAATAAATAACAAGGGATTATTCATGCACACAACCTAAGAAAATGCTGTGAATGGACTCATTTTTTAGAGTAGGACCTAAGAGAAAAGATGGTGTATCATTTGTGGCTATATGTGCTATCTGAGGCAGTCCACACTCAATTTTCCCATATGTTTACAAAAGACGATTTTTTACCTTATTATTCATTCAACTATTGTTGGATATGTGTTGATAATAGAACAAAAATAACGCTGTAGCCTTATTCCTGAGAATGAGAGCTTTCAGTTGATATAAGACTTGCCCATGTTTGTCATACTTGAAAAATATGAAATATGTGAATATTAAATCATATAAAAAATTATGGGGGGGTGATAGTGTAAATTAAGTGTAAATAACTTTCTTACAGTAAAAGATTTCTCAAAGTGATGCATATCTGGAGAAAGTAGAGAGTCTAAGCTTTCAAACAGTATCTCATATGTGTTACTGGGGTCCATGATGGACCATTAAAGATTAAAAGAATATTTTATTTGAGTCAAAATACTAAATTTTGTACCCGGGACTGGGTCCTCAGGGTTTAAGAGGTTTTAAGTATTGGTTTATAAAAAAAAGATACAAGACTTATTCTTTTATACTTTAACCAATTGTCGCCTGACGTTGGGGTTAGAGTTTGTTTAGGTAAGGATGTCATTTTATGTAAATCTAACCCTAAACCGAAGCGACAATGGTAAGAAACTAGGACAAAAAAGCTGAGTAACCAACACGTGACAGCGACACAAACAGAAAAGCGCGACATGCTCACGTTCAAACGCGGCAAAACGTGACATTTTCACGGTGGTCCATACGTGAAATAGTCACGTAATTTTGTGATATTGGGTTGGTTCGGCTTCACAAAATTGCGTAGATTGGCGTTGCCGCAACACGGGTGCGCAGACTTTATCTGTTTGTTTTTAAATCATGCATGTTAACTTTACTGATGTCATACGCCGGTCTGCGTAGATCAACACAATGTCAAACACGTGACGCACCCAGTCTTTACCACCACAGGCGCTTGACATCCAAATGCCGCCATAACCACAATAATTAAATAAATAAATAAACCCACATGATCATCATTTTTGTGATCGATCATCAATGCCACGTTCGAGTGCTCGAGCAATCGATTAACCTCCTCATTTTTAAAATAAGGATGAATAATTAATGTATTCCTGGGGTTACACCATGTGACATTTATACCTTATACTTTACCATACCCAAAAACCAATAAATTACCTCACATTTTAAAGAAAGTTAATAACCTTTGCATGCAGCAGTTAGTGTCACCAGGGGTCCTTCTCTGCATTTAATTTCCACTGTATTAACAAAATGTCTCCTGAAATGGTGCTCACACCACCTGTACACTTCAGAAATTTGACTAGACTCATATGATGCCCCAAATTAATTGTTATATTCAAATCAATGTTGTTCCATTAACTTTTATTTACTATTGAATAGTTCTAAAGTAAACAGCGCCATCGCTCCTACCACACGCATCACACACTGTGCATAGGGCACCAAATGCTGAGAGGGGGCACCAAAAATAGCCTATAATGAAAAAGAATAATGTCAATATTATTTCATTAGCCTATAGAAATATTAGTAGACACTTTTTAGCCATGTATATGTAACAAAAAAAGGGGGAACGAGAAAATTTAATTGCTCCAGTCTAGAAAGTATGCCTCTCGCCTTGGATGGTCCGCACCGGTTGATCACCCGGGCACCTGACGAAGTTTGACAGACAGTAGGCAACTTTTATGGAAATGGCCCAGAAAAGACAGCAGGAGTCAGGATCTGAGAAAAGAAAGAAGAAACTGAGAGATGATGCCCGTGCATTACATGTTATAATTTATAACTTTAGTGCAAGCTTAATTGAGAATGTTCTTTGTTAAACATTACCTGTGCATGGACATAAACGAGGACCAATTATGAAACGTTAGAAGGCGTAAAGAGATGTTTTACCTGTAGCCTAGTAAGTAAATGTTTTGCTTTAAACAAATGCAAATATTGCATCTATTTTTAAATGATTTTTTAAAATGCTACCACACTGATTTATTGTACATGATGACTTTGTACCTGTGGATATGAGAAACATTTTTAAGTTATGCTTTAAAAAAAAGAAACTCATGGCGCTGTCTGAGTGCTGGAACAGCTCTCCGCAAGTTTGTAAATTCTTTATCTCCTGTTTGTTACAAATAAAGTATTTTTAGAGTAGAAACCTTTTATTACATACTTGTAAATTATTTTTTGATGATGTTGGATATCCATACAATTTACAGCAATTAAAAGCCTGCTATTTTTACTTCCATGACTAAAAGAAAATGGGTTTTAAAAGTTTTAAATAAAAAAATTACAATTTCAAAACAAATGAAAACAACACAATTATTTAACATTCATCTTAACCTGGGGGTCTAAGTTTTTCAGTTTTTCAAGTCCGTCATCTAAATAGGGATTAGACATAGCGCCAGCGCAACTGGCTTTTATAGGGGATGGGAGATGAGACTCTCATTGGTTTATTGCACGTTACGCCCAAAACACACCAATTACTCATTACAGGAATATGAACAACCCTTTTCGACCGTGCGCTCGGTGCATAAACCTTATTTCTCGTTGTTAAATTAGCAAAAGTGGAATCGGACATGCCCGTTTAGACCGTGCGCTTTAGACCATGCGCTTAGATCGTTAAAATAGGGCCTATTATGTTATTGGTATTGAGTTATATGTTTGGTAATAAAAAGTCTAACTGGCAAAAACAAAGTTTTTTTCTCAGGGTCTGGGTGGGGGGCATCATAAAGGAATTCATGCTTAGGGCACCAAAATGGCTAGGAGCGGCACTGAATGTACGTTTATGCCAAATTTCACCTTGAGATTTCACATTTTTTAAACAAGATAAAAAATCGTCCCCTTGGAATTATAAGGTTCTATCTGCATTCTGAGCAGTTTTGAGATATTGAGCTTCAAAGTTTTTGCATTACATATAGGAAAACTTACATGGGGAAGAAGTTTCTTTCAATCATGAAAATAACAGGGACCCTAAATGTATTCTAAATGTACAATATCAAAATCCTCTCAAATTTCTAAATGTGTATTTTTGGAAGGGGTCAAATGCAGATAGAACCTTCTAATTCTAAAACAACACTTTTCGCTAAGAATTATAAGGTTCTATCTGCCAAAACATTATTTAAACATTAAAGGAACAGTATGTAAGAAATGTATATCAATTTATCATAAAATGGCCCTGATATGTCACTAGACATTAAGAAATCATTTTAGTTTCAAATACTTATATCACTGACAACAGTGGTCCGGCCAGGATATTGTCATTTAAAAAGTGGAGTTGCAGCCCTCAACTGATGTTTATGTTGTCATTTTGTGTATTGGCCACCAGTTGTGTGATTGCAGTACCAGTTTTAGCCACAAGTTTTGTGATTGCAATACCAGTTTTGGCCACAATCCTACATACTGTTCCTTTAAATATAAAATTAATGTTGTAACAATTTTTTAACATGTGTTAGAAAGTAACATTTTAATCCTTTCTATGACATTTAATATTTTTATTTTTAGCACTTTTATCTCTAAAAGTCTGATTTTACATTGCTCATTTACAACATTGCTCCTTCCCTCTTCTGCCTCAGTTTCTCTACCATCCTCCTCTATATGTCGGGTTCATTACAAAATAGACAATTTTGTTTTAGCATGTTATACCATTCCCTACTGAAAAATCCACCTAAGACCAGCATAAGCTGGTGAGCTGGTTTGAGCTGGTCTCAAAACTTGTTTTTAGCAGGTCTCCCAGCTTGGTTTTAGCAGGTATTGCTGGTGTAGTAAGCTGGTCTAGCTGTGTTTTGGTCACTTTTTAAGCTGGTCTAGCTGGATTTAGCTACTGCCACCTTAAACCAGCTAAAACCAGCCACGAGCCCACGCTGGTCCCCGCTGTACCCTCCAGTAGGATTGAGCAGCTACAGGCTACAATCATTCTGAAATCATTTTAATACCGAGGTAACTGCTTTAACAATCTTTCACATGTTTACATTTTGACATAACGATCATAACTTACTGTAAACACACTTTTTTTGGGTAGGATAGGTTAGTTCGTTTTTTCTGTATTTTTTATCTTAGTGCGTGCCTCTTAATATCAGGAACTAAGAAGCTAGCACTGCTGGCTAGTGTGGTGTCTTACTATGAAAACAATCTTCTCAGCAAGACCTAAAAAAAAGACTGCCCCTACTGAAAAATCCAGCAAAGACCAGCATAAGCTGGTAGCTGGTTTTAGCTGGTTTAAGGTGGCAGAAGCTGGTGTAAGCTGGTCCAACCAGCCTGGCAAAGCTGATCAAGCTGGTGGGTCAGCTGGTCTTCCAGCATGACCAGATAAGTCCAGCTAGACCAACTTAAAAAGTGACCAAAACACAGCTAGACCAGCTTAAAAAGTGACCAAAACACAGCTAGACCAGCTTAAAAAGTGACCAAAACACAGCTAGACCAGCTTAAAAAGTGACCAAAACACAGCTAGACCATCTTAAAAAATTACCAAAACACAACTAGACCAGCTTAAAAAGTGACCAAAACACAGCTAGACCAGCTTGCTATACCAGCAATACCAGCAAAAACCAAGTTGGGAGACCAGCTAAAACCATCTCACCATCTTAAGCTGTATTTTACAGTATGGTGAACTTGCCTAAAATTCGGGCTGTCGATCTTAAGGTTTCTTAAAAACTTTGCGTTGCATGCCATAATCCTCACAGATATTGTGTGTCTGTGATTTTTCCTATCGTCAAGGACAAAGCCGGCAACACCACATATAGGGACAGTTTCACAGACAGGGATTAGACTATTCCTAGAATAAAATAAATGTAAGAGCTGTCAAAACTGAAAACAACTTACACTGACATATCTTAAAATACATCAGTGCCCTTTGTTTAGCCTCAAAATGCACACAAGTAATACTTTTAGTAAGGCATGTTTGTTAAATATTTTCTAATGAAACTAAATTCTAGTTCTGGCTTAAACTAATCCCTGTCTGAGAAACCATCCCATAAAGTTGATCCTGATTGGTCCCCTTCTGTGCATTCGAAGTTCTAATTAGCTCACGCAGATAGAACCTTGTAGAGCCAACTTAGAGTTCGATTTTGTAGATAGAACCTTTTTATTTTTTTAATAAAACCTCCCAAAATGTATAAAACATAAAATAAAACATCACATAATGTAAATAAGTTGTCACAGAGTAAGAATATGTGAATAACTCAATTTTGACAAAAATGTTAGATAGAACCTTATAATTCCAAGGGGACGAAATGTTGGTATCAAGTTTTTATGCTTACACCACATAGATATTTTTACAATCATTCACCAAATATTCTCCTAAAAAATAATTAATCTCGGTCCTCAAAAAAGATAATTTATGTTAGTAATTTTTAAAACATTGTTAAACTTTTAAATATAATTAAACTATGGACACAAAAAATGAGCATCACGTCATTGATCCTTTTACCAAATGAATTGAAAGTGCCGTGACTGCTAAAGGTGCAGTATAACTTAGTGCCAATAAAATCAAACCCATCTTTTCAAATGCCAAAAAACAAGGTAGACAGGATAAATCCTGATGGTGCTGATGACATCGTTCCCAGCTAAACACGGAGTGCAGTTTGGCCCACTTTATGTGGGTATTTTTATCCCGCCGACATCGGCTGTAATATATTTTTCATGAATAAAAACATGGACTTGGTTCCACCCTGACTTCTGCTACAGCACATAGAAATTGGGCAGAAGCCCCTGTAGTTTTGCCGGTTCTGCAAAACCTCGCCCGGGTCCACAGGAATTAGAGCTACAGTATGTCAACCCACCAGAGGAAAGCATTTCCAATTAGCTGTGTGGCAGTTGGATAACACTTGCCGCGTTCAGGAGTGCCCTGGGGCTGTATTTACCACCGCAAAGCTCCCTGGGAAATGCGATCTATGCTGAATTGTATAGTTCTTACTTCGGCGTAGCATGCGGCTGTGGCTTGATTGAGCAACTTGACTTCTCCAGATGTGGCCAATAATGAGAAGAGATTAAACGATGAGCGTTAATGCTGGCCAATCATTAATGTGGATGAGATTTAGAGGCGGGAGAGCCAAGTGCCAGCACTCACTTAACTCGGAGGACAGATTTGTTGCTGGCATGCCACCGATTCTTGCACTTTCTTTCTCTCGCTCTCGCTCTCACACATTCCTTCGGCTATTTGTTGTACGTTTCCTCTCCCTGCCTGCCTGCCTGTCTGTCTGTCTCTCTCTGTCTGCTGCCAGCATTTACTCTTGAAAAGTAACTCTGTGAAGCAGAAGGCCTGGGAAGAAACGGAGAGACAAAAAGCCAGAGAAAGTACAGAGATTTTGATGTTAAAGGAAGCAGGAAATCCTGTCAGGAGTTTGATACGCCGCATGGTATTCTATGAATCATGTTTGCAGAAAGTGTTTACAGGCCGCTCTGACAGAAAGATGCATCACGGGCTCTTACGCAGAGGTCATCTCCTCAGGGAAATGATCCACAATCATTGATAATACGATCTGTCGACAAACCACAGATGAACTGGTAAATTTGTTTATACCTGTGATGTGGCTTCAGATGACTATGATTAGTGAAGCTATCATTAGAGAAAGGGATCTACTGAACGGTTGCCGAAACGCTTGAAAACAATCATCTTTTTCGATGGCGCTACGGTTTTTAATAATGCAACGCTTTTTATGAATTTAATGAGGACTTTACAGCATGCTTGGTTTTAAAGTCAACTCATTTTTCAAAGAATAGGTGAGGATCTACTTTCTCTCTGTACTGTATGTTGAACACGTAATACACAGCTGAGGTTGTGCACTCTTCTTCAATAGCAAACCAACCTTCTGTTTCTCACCAATTATCTCCCATTGAGACATTAAACGGGAGATAATTTGTGAACAGAGTATTTTGTAGACAATCTGTTTAGCTTACAATTGGTTTTGTTTAGACTGGTTGCAAAGCTGACATTCCACGCACACACTATGGGGCGGTTTCCCGGACAGGGATTAGACTAGTCCTAGACTTAAACACTTTTAAGAGCTCTTCAAATTGAAAACAACTTTCACTTATAGATCTTAAAATACATCAGGGCCCTTTGTTTTACTTCAAGATGCACACAGGTAATGTTTTTAGTAAGGCATGTTGTTTAAAACTAGTTATATTTCCTAATTAAACTAAGGCCTAGTCCTGGATTAAGCTAATCCTGGTCCGGGAAACCGCCCCTATATGTTCATGAAAATATTAATATATGTAATGAATCTGCATATCATGTACTTACGGGCATATCTTTAACTTGCAATTAAATTTGATTGACAGCTGGACTAATTATTCCAACATATAACACTATATTTGAAGAGTTTGGTTCCAAAAAGCAATAATTCCATTTTGACTAATTTCGGTAAAAATTTGTTTTCTATACCGAGAAAGTGACAAGACGAAAACCACTATTTTCTGTTACAAGCTTTCACATAGCATCTTTAGGTTATAATAATATAAAAAATTCTAATCCATAATTAGATTTTAAAAAAATTATTATAAAAACTGATTATTTTTTACGCAAAATGAAATAAATTCATGACAAGTTTTTTTTTTCAAAATGCTATAAATCTATTAAAGCGTAACTAAACCTCTGGTCAGAGTCTGACTCCACGCACAGGCAATATTTGAAAAATGTGAGAAAAGTGGGCAGATCCCAATGGAGATAGAGGGGACGAACTAAGCTCATAACAAGTGTGTGGTGAGCAAGGCCGCCTTAATGCACGGGCTTACCTGGGCTGAAGCCCAGGGGCCTCCCAAGTTCAAGGGCCTCCCAAGTTTGCGTTCATGACGAGCTGAAAATGTCATAGGCTGAATCCGAAACCGCATACTGCCATACTATATAGTAGGCAAAAAGCAGTAGGCGAACGAATAGTATGTCCGAAACCTCAGTATACGTAAAAGTGTAGGCGAGAATTACCGGGATTTTGGACTATTTCTCGCGAGATTCAGAGGCACGTGTACTTGAGTATTGTCCGAAACCGCCTGCTTACTGAAAATGTAGTAGGGGAAACAGCACGTGAACAGAGTAGTACGTCCGAATCCTCAGTATCCATAAAATCAGTAGGCGACAAATCCCCGGATGCCCTACTGAGTCCGCCCCGATTCTGAAGCGTGCATCGTATGGACACTTCTATCCCAGCTTTCCCATGATGCCACGGGAAAACAAAGCAATCGACCGGAGACCAACCAATCGGGTGATTTTGATACGTTACACAGGGCTGTCCCTCAGCACCCTGACTTCACGCACAGACCGGCCAGGATATACCACAAAGTTATCAGCTGATTCATGAAAATAAAGCTGTAGAATTGTCACAGCTATGTTGAGCTGACAGTAAATATGTGATGGTTTGTTAGAAAAATACATTTGAATAAAGTTTTGTTTCATATGGGACTCACTTCAATACGTTTTCATTTATTGTGATGGTTTTATTCATTCATGTTTTATTCATGTTTCCTGTCGTTTTAAGTAAATACAAGAGAATGCTTCACTAAAATGTATATAATCACATTGCCTGCATTGTTTGTATTCAAGCACAGCTGTCATCTGACAATAGATATTAAATTACAATCTGCTTGTTTTACTTATTTTGTCCCCTACAAAATAATGTGTAATATATCTGTAACACTGTTACAGATCAAGTTACTGATGCAATCAGGTGTTAGTGCACCTGTACCTCATACACAGGCATACGTTTTCATGTCTGTTATTAGGTTTGTTCGAGTTTATGCACCGCTGTAAGAACCAACAGCTGGATGACATCAAAGTACCGTGAGAGCGATTCCAGAAATCACACGAAGAACTCTGATTTCGAGTTGCTCTCGCGGTATTGTGATGTCAACCTCCTGTCGGCTCTTGTGGTTCCGCATGAACTCGAACAAGTCTACTACGTCATATGTCACATGATAACGTCAACATGGCGAATGCTGTACATACTTAACGCGAACGTACATACTGCCTTAGCGCACGTTAAGTAGGTACCCAATGAAATTCAGTACCTACACAGTAAGTATGCGATTTCGGATTCAGCCATATTGTTTTGTAACTTGTCGGGTTTTCTGTCAATCACTCTAATTGCACGTTACATGGCCGCTGATTGGTCCGTTGTAACTTAACGTGAAATCAAATGTCAGCGGGACGCACCTATTCACCTTATTTTTCACGACAACAAGGGCGGCGCCATTTCGCTCATTTTGTCAACGTTCTTCCGGCCGCATAGACGATGAGCAGCTGAGGCAGTGACTCAAGGCGACGCGTTAAGCTTAAAAAGCTCACTCGAGCGCCTTTATGTTTCTTTCTTACCAATTTTAAGCCAACTGAGGAACACCCTTATCCCAAGTAATGGTTCGACTACGATGTTCCGGTAACTTTAAACCACGCCGGGTGTTGAAAAGGTGGCCAGTTTCAGGTAAGATCTTAGCTAACTTTGTGCTCGTTCGCCTAAAATTAGATTTGTGAAGTCCGTTCTACAAATACACTTAAGATCAGTAACGTTAGTATATAAAATGCAACTATTTGAATGGTTTTAATTGTCCACCTATATTTTTATATTTACGATAGTACAACGAGATATTATAGTACATTGCATTCTTACAGTAGCCCACGTGATTCCTACAAGTTACTGAGATTTCAGATGCTAGAATGTCAGTTCATTTCTCATTCAGATATTGATAATGACCTATTAAACAACGTATTATTTAACACTGAAGTTAGAGGTTGTGTGTATAATGTTACTGTCTCTTTTTAATGCATCTCTCTCTTACACACTGTTCTGTTTAAGTATGGGTGCCATTTATATATTAATTCTCATGATGCAAGTTTATTTTAATACTAACATAAAAATGTTTATGGTTATATTGTTTTCACAGATGCATTGATGTGTAGTGATGCAGTGGACAACTGTGAGGATGATACAATCAACATGTTCCTAAACTGTGATGCAGAAACACAATCCATCCGTCTCTGAGCAGAACTACACTTTAAAATCACAACTCAACCTGAAGCAACCTACATCTGATATTGGAAAACACTGGTGCGGTTTCCCTGACAGGGCTTATGCTGGTCCCAGGCTAAAATGCATATTTGAGCTACAATAATTTAAAAATACCTTTTACTGACATACCTCAACATATTTGAGTGCCATTGTTTTGTCACAAGATGCGCACCAGTCTTGTTTTTTTGTAGGGTTTGTTTGTAAAAACTAAAATGTCCTAATATAATTAAATCCTAATCCTGTAAACCCTGTCCGAGAAACTGCTTCAATGTGTTGAGCTGGCACAAATGTACAAATCTCTACTGAGAAACAACCATCTTTGGTTCAGCTTTACACAGGGTTGATATTGCATCCATTACACAGTCGCCAAGCACTTTACCAGTACATACACCAACAGCTTCCAGATAAACACTTGGGATCAGCTCCTGATGACTCCGATAAAGCTGTGTCTTAATTTATTGCAGGGTGGTCTTGCTTTACCTGTTGTAAAGGTACATTAAACCTTCAAATGTGATCAGATGTCATGCAGTGATATTAAACATTTACAGTCTGATCAGATGTTGTGCATTTATATTAAACCTTTACAATGTGATCAGATGTTGTGCAGTTATATTAAACATTTACAGTGTGATCAGATGTTGTGCATTTATATTAAACCTTTACAATGTGATCAGATGTTGTGCAGTTATATTAAACATTTACAGTGTGATCAGATGTTGTCCATTTATATTAAACATTTACAGTGTGATCAGATGTTGTGCATTTATATTAAACATTTACAATGTGATCAAATGTTGTGCAGTTATATTAAACATTTACTATGTGATCAGATGTAACCTGTCATGCAGTTATATAAACCTTTACAGTGTGATCAGATATTATCTGTAAGGAATTTCTTAAACCATATGTGAGCTTTGTAGATTCCACTTAAAAGGATTTAAGTCTCCTGATTTGAAGGAATAAGTGTTGGCAAGTTTGCAAATGAATTCTATCATGGTACCACATAAAAACGAAATAGTTATTGGACTGGCTAAGGTGCACATTTGCTTTAAAAAAGACGAAATCACTGTGTAAATATTGGTAGGCATAAGTACTTTAATAATTTCCAATGCTGATCAATCAACTCCTGACAGGACGAGGTAATATGTCCCATAGGTTACTTGCCGCGGCCGCTTCATATCGTGTAACCACGAGACGATTGATGGGACGATATAAGACTATCCGAGCGTCTTATGAAGTTTTCTCCGTGCTCCTAATTTAAAACATTAACAGCAGTAGCGATATTTGTCATTTGGCTAAAGTTATAGTGAACTACAAACAATCTTCTAACCCCCAAACTAACCACCGAATGCACTGTGCCATATTAGCAGCGGAAGTCGGTTGACAAAATGCGGAAGAGCGAAGAATTAAAAAGGGGCGTGGCGGAATAAGGTGAATAGCCGACAGCTTAGGGCTGGCGGCAAAAAGAAGTCCTGCGGATATTTTTTGCTATCTGGGACGTACCATATTTTTTATACGCATAATGTAATTAAGTGCGCGATGTCAACTTGACATTCCTGCACGTTAGACTGAGTGTGACAGAGAAACGGGAAATAATCCACCAACAAATGAAAGAGTAATATCTGAAATTTCATAATAAGCACTAGTGAGGTGCAGGTCTCTCTCTCTCTCTTTCGTGCGCGCGCTCGCTCGTTCGCTCTCTGTGCTGGTTCAGCTGAGTCTCTGGCATGCAGAAGTCTCTGACCCGTGCACAAGAAACTGTGCCGCTAAATTAAGAAAGGAGTTCCCGCATATAATGCTGTTACGGTAGTTGTTATAAAGTTTAAGTTTACTCGCGTTTATATCAGTGACGCGTGCGCAGCTGGAGCGATGTAGTATGACGCAACGTCAGCTCACAGTACACACATCTGTTGGTAGAAAGACGAGAAAGAGACGCAACGGTAAAGGTGCAAGTCTAAGAAACTAAAGAGCGACAAAACCATCTCAAATGATCATCCCCTGATAGCACCATTATAATCTCATTATCTAAAGATCTTATATACAGGTATGTTCCCTGTCTGTCTTGTGCATATTCATACTTGGTCGTTTTACATGCTTATGTATCAACACGTATGCATAAATACTAAATACAATGCATACTATATCTTCAATAGCCAACAAAATAAATCACTGATTAAAAAACAAGATTCTGTCTATAAAGACTTAAGTTTTGTTATCATTAATGCATTTAACAAGATTCTGTCTATAAAGACTTATCTTTTGTTATCATTAATGCATTTTCACTTTAAAACTAACTTTAACTTATTATATTTTTAAAACTGTGGTGAGCATTTAGTTATGAGTGGCAATTTTCTGCAAATTACATTCCAAAAACTATATAAACATAAAGCTTATAAACATATAAACTTTCACACATTTTGGTTTTATTATCACACAAGTTGCTGTGTGTGGTTGTTAAATAAAGTGTCTTGTGTTTATGCTCAAGTGGACTCAGTGATATGTTAATAACAATATTATGGTGTTTTCTGGCTCAAAGAGGGAAAACTCACTGTTGTATGTCTCGAAAGAAACTAATGCATTTTGTGATGTAGATTACCTAGATATTACACTTAAAAAAGAGACTATAAATCGAGGGGAAGGGGGGCCTACAAAACCTCTTAGCCCCGGGGCCTCACATTAGGTTAAGGTGGCCCTGGTGGTGAGATCGTAACAAGGGCGTGGTGAGCTTGAACCTTCTTACATCACAAGTTATTTTTTGGACCCAACATCCAATAGGAAAATTCAACTGCAGTAGCCACCGTTCAACCTGAAGAGGGCAGCACTCAGACGTTTTTACACCATATATTGTAGTATTGAAACACTTTATATCCAAATGTCAAAAAACTTACTGAAATCAATGAACAGCACTAATAAAGCATTATTTTTACAGATCATTAACTAAAAAAAGTTGGTTTAGGGTTTAGTTACTCTTTAAATCAATATATAAATGTGCATTCATCTTTGCCATGTTATATTTATTTAGTTGACTAGTGGTATACACTGATTTAAAAAAATAAACATTTATGGCATTAATCAAACACTCAAGGGGGTCACACACCACAGCGTCGTGCCACGTCCAGGACAACTCGGAGATATCGTACACCCGAAGTGCATATTAAATAGTTCGAGCTTGGTCAGATAGCATCTACTTTAAAATGCTAAATATAAGTTAGCAGCCAATGTTAGTCGTTAATGATTTGGGACAAATATGATGTTATATGTGAGTGGTGCGACAGGGATTAGAGCAACTTCCTGAGTCGTAGCTGGGCGTCGCGGACAGGAGCTACCTGTAGGCCCGGTGTGCGTATACTCATAGAAAACAATGTTTTCAATTTAGAATGGCACGGCGCTGAGCTGCACATCCGGTGTGCTACCCCTTTACTTTGTCATATTAAGAACACTGTCATTGCTGCTGTGATGGGACGTCGTCGCTGAACTTTTTCGACAGTGATCAGCTGTAAAATGTTTTGGTCCTGCTCGATTTTCTTGACTTCGAGTAAAATAATGGAAAGTTTTTCATAAGATCCCCGTGGTCAATTTGTTAGCATGAGAGAAGCTTGATGCTGTCGTTTGAGAACAAGCAACAGCCGACATTTTTCCATCTTCCAAGTGCCTCTTGTGTAAATTATTAGATTTTGATGGCTTACGTTTCTTCCCCGCCGCAGAAAACCACCACAGGTTTATCAATGACATCAAACATTATTTTGTTTTTGTTTGTTTGTTGATCACAAAGTACATGAGGAAAACTAGGATTCTGTGTGTATTCAAAGTGCCAACATTAATGTTTACAATGCGTGGAATGGTGCGCTGATTTGTTGAGCGGATTTAGTGCGTTCTGCAGAGAAGGAGAACTGCCGTTTGTTGCGTTTTGAAAAAAAAGGAGAAAAGATGACAGAATAACATGGCGGATATCAGATTTTGCGTAACAATACTGATTTTGGCTGATTTTTAAAATGGCTTATCACGTTTTGGAACCAAACTCTTCATTTAGATATTTATTTGTAGAGGTCATGAAACTTCAATGTATCTATTTCCATATTTTATCACATTCCCATTTGGGTGTGCATAAACGTATCTGCAAAGCCTTAACAAAATATTTATGTGATTAAAAGTTACAAAAAAGTGGGCTGAAGATAATAACTTCGTAACTTAATTTGTCAAACAGTTTCACCTTTTGCTACTTGAACATCCAGTCTTCCAGAAGAACTCTGAATTGTCGGCCGATGTGAGATCAGTCCTAAAGATTGTGTCATTGTGATGATATCAGCTTTTAACTGATTGCGTCAGGCACTCTCAATCTGTCCAAGCCGAAATCAATGAAACTGTCCAGCAAAGACCAAGGACACGGTAGAAAAACTGCCAACCTTCAGCCTCTGCAACCCAAAATTTTTAAAACACACTTTATCACATTCATATTCGGGGCTCTTATGTTTAGGTTCAGTAATTTCACTTTAATGCCAATGACAAGATTATTAGTCGGTAACTGAAATGCCCTTATTTTCCCAATTGTCGTTTTGTCATTGGTATTTAACAAATACCAAAACCTCCACTTCTCCAACCACCAAAAAATCCACTTCTGGACAAGACATAGTACACAGTAGCAAAATCACTAAAGATGCCACAAGCATTGCAAATCATGAAAGTCAGATGTAAAAATGAAGAAATTGAACCATACATTAGGGGGAGATGTGATGCATGTGGCTGCCACATTCGGGTTGTATGCAGGTCTAAGTACTCACAAGGGGCCTTTGAATGTGATCCACTGTGGTTTCGCGCTGTCGTTTATCCAGTTCGTCTTCCGTGCACTTAGAAGACTTTACTGAAAAATTGACGTGCTGTTTAGCCAACAAAACAGTATTTCTAAATAGCCTGAGGCTGCGATTAAGCGGATTTGAAGCTAATGTATTTGATGAACGTATAATACATGCGGAAAGCATTTAGTGGATATCATCTCATTTTTGAAGGAAGTGTCATTTACTGACTTTTGCATCTGATCTTACCGAGGGGCAACCTTCCAATCTCTTTGATGAAACCAATGGGCGGTCGAGACTCCAAAAGCGAGTCAATTCCCACAGACACCCATGTTAAAATGGCCAACTTTACAACATAAAATAATATGTTTACAGCCTAGTACAAAAATATTTTGATCTATAAAGCTAATTTTGCCCTTCATGACAACTATGAGGGGGCGGGTGTTTTTTTTCTAACTCATCCGTTTAAATTATATTAACCCTTAAAGTTCTGCATAATTAAGGGCGTGGCCACTTGAGTGACAGGTGAACTGCCACAGCTGTCACTAGAGTCGAGCTAGGCAGGCGTGGTTTCACCAACCAGCCACCTCAGCTTCACCCATGCCTCGCCTCTTTACCCATTTTCGGTTATCTACATGTGATGCGCGGCCAAGATGGCAACAGCAGGCTCCGCCAATTATTGGCTTCTAAAAAGCTCTTTACAAACCTATTGGTGACGTCACAGACACTACGTTTATATTTTGTAAAGTCTATATTTTCTAAAATCTATAGGGTGAGAGCACAATTCCAAAAAAGCACCAATGGAAGTGGTAATATCTGCAGGTTATTTACTAAAAAAGGCCAAATTAAATAACACAGGCGCAACAGCTGATTTTCATAATGACTAACACTATCTATTAAAGGAATAGTCTACTAATTTTCAATATTAAAATTTGTTATTTCCTTAACTAATAATTGTTGATACATTCCTCTATCATCTGCGTGCGTGCACATAAGCGCTGGAGCGCGCTGCGACGCTTCAATAGCATTTAGCTTAGCCCCATTCATTCAATGGTACAATTTAGAGATAAAGTTAGAAGTGACCAAACACATCAACGTTTTTCCTATTTAAGACGAGTAGTTATACGAGCAAGTTTGGTGGTACAAAATAAAACGTAGCGCTTTTCTAAGCGGATTTAAAAGAGGAACTACATTTTACGACGCAACAGCACTTTTGGGAGTACCTCGACCTGGCGCAGTAACACCCTCCCTCTCCCATTATGAGAGGAAGAAGGGGAGCGGACTTTTCAGGCGAGTCGAAGTACTCCCAAAAGTGCTATTACACCATAAAATATAGTTCCTCTTTTAAATCCGCTTAGAAAAGCGCTACGTTTTATTTTGTACCACCAAACTTGCTCGTATAACTACTCGTCTTAAATAGGAAAAACGTTGATGTGTTTGTTCACTTCTAACTTTATCTCTAAATGGTACCATTGAATGAATGGGGCTAAGCTAAATGCTATCGAAGCGTCGCAGCGCACTCCAGCGCTTACGTGCACGCACACAGATGATAGAGGGATGTATCAACAAATCTTAGTTAAGGTAATAACATATTTTAATATTGAAAATGAGTAGACTATTCCTTTAAGAGCAGAGCAAATTAGTTCAGGGTCACAAATAAGCAGAGCTGATCTTGTGTTCAGCACCACGGACATCGTAGCAGAAAATTTGGGGTGTGTAATCCAAGCTAACAAAGCCATAGTACAATGAAAAGAACTAGAGAATTAAAAATGAAGGTTTACAATAAGTTTTGAAACATCTGGTATTGTGTGACTTCACCTAGTGGCTCATATTTGATCTACTTTAGCAAATAAAACATTAAATGGCTTGGCAAACAATATTTTTGAATAATATGTTCCTCTGGTATTCCAAATAAATCTGATCTCTGTGATGCCTCTTTTTATGTAGCAATAATTGCACCCATTTCAAGCGCAAAGTATTTTAAGACATGCTTTTTTCGACATTAAATAATGGCGCAAATGTCATAACCATAGACTGTAAAAAATATGGACAAAGTGTCCATGACGTCACCCATTGCTTTGTGAAGCGCGTTTTTGAAGCTTAAAGTATGCGTTGCCTGCCGTCGAGATCTAGGCTGCACGTCACCGCGAATCACTCGCGGATAACCGAAAATGGGTAAAGAGGCGGGACATGGGTGAAGCTAAATTGACTGGTTGCTGAAACCTAACCCACCTAGCTCGATTCTAGTGACAGCTGTGGCAGTTCACCCCTCACTCAAGTGGCCACGCCCCCTTAATTATGCAGAAGTTTAAAGGCGGAGTCCACGATGGTTGAACAACGCTTTGGAAAAGGAGACGGGCCGACTACCAAAACACACTTATAGCCAATCAGCAGTAAGGAGCGTGTCTACTAACCGACATCCTTGCCGGGTTGCGTATGTGTGGGGCGGGTCTATCAACAGAAGGTCCATATTCTATTGGTGTAGGGGCGTGTTTGTTTAGGTGATTTCAAATATCAACATTGGCTTTCAAACATTGTGGACTCCACCTTTAAGGCTTAATATAATTTAAACTGTTTGCTTAATATAATTTAAAAATTCACTCCCCTCACAGCTGTCATGAAGGGCAAAATTAGCTATATAGACCAAAAACACGTTTTGTACAGACTGTAAACATATTATTTTCTACTGTAAAGTCAGGCATTTTAACATGGAGGTCTATGGGAATTGACTCCCTTTTGGAGCCAGCCTTAAGCGGCCAGTCGATGAATTGCAGTTTAAATCACTTCCGTATTGACGTATCAATCAGAGAGATCGGAAGGTTGCCCCTCGGTCAACACACGCAAACATTAGTATATTGCATTGCGTGAATGATTTAAATAATCTCCTGCCCAAAATTTTGGTCTGAAAGGGAAACTTTCTATTGCATATGCATTTCTAGAAGTTTCCCTTTCAGACCAAAAGTCCCAAAAATAACTAGACCACACCTTTTCAGCGCTACTTATCAACTGCGTGTCTTTAGTAAATCCCGACAGTCATTATTTAACGACAAAATTATGGTTTGTGCTGGCGCAAGATGTTAGTACATTTGGCCCTATGGCTCTTACAAATTTAGTTTAGGTTACTTGACACCAGAGCTAAAAATGCTAAAAATACTGATTACTGGAAATGCTTTGCTCAGAAGTTGCTGTTTCATAGCTCATGAGATCTGGTGGAGTAATGCTGGGTACACACCAAAAGATAATCAGGCTGATTTTGGGCCGACTTCCCCACTTTGGACAATCCTAGCTATGTCACGATTATCTTGATGGTTCTACAGATTATCTTATCAGATTTTCCCTTCCTGTGAGGTGTGTTAAGGGTGTCAAACCTGATCAAAAGAACGTCGAAGCCGCCCCGATCGCGAAACGTGAATATTAACCATGCTTAATATTTACGATCAGAAATCCTGATGTGCGGGGGGAACTCCGAGGACAAACGCGTGCACGCTCTTTGAAATTATCACGTGAAACGTAACAATATCCAATCAGAAAGCAAAATGATGGAAGACAAAAGCAGTCATGGCGCAGGACAAAGTGAAGTTGATGCAAAGTGAACTTGTACAGACCATGTTCCTGCTGTCTCCACGACTTCACCCAAACCCTTATCCTTTTTCCCTTGAATTTTCTGTGAAAATTATTCCAAACACTATTATTGAAATGTCTTCCTGCATATCGTCCGCCATACTTATTCTGAAGTCTCTCAAGATTTTGCGAGATTTCCTGTGTTCACAGTCGAGACTTGAAAATCTGTTTGTGTGTGGTGTGGTGGTGTGTTGTCTTTGACACATCATGGCACACCAAACACTATAGGTACAAAACCGTTAAATTTAGAAGTTTTTATTCTCATGTTTGTGGTCTACCACATTTTGAAAATCTTAAAAGATGTACAAAAATCTTTTGGTGTGTACCCATCATAACTCATTTAAGTATCAACTCGATGTCTAACCTCGGATTTCCACCGACTGCGGAACGGCTGCGGAACGGTGGCGGAGTCAATCGGTTTCCATTTAAGTCGATGTGTTTATTTCCACTGACTGCGCTGCGAATCCGTCACAGCTCCGGCCATCCGCAGCCCTCCGGCACAAATACGCAGAGCTTCTATTTTTGACGGATGCCGGACAGCTCCGCAGGGCGGAGCCATGACTTTATCGCGTGATCATACCTGAATTCGCGAGAACTCGTGTTTTTTTAATTAAATCTTTGCAATACAAACATTACAAACACACACAAATAAAGTATTTAATACAGAAACAACAAATAATAGACAAGAACAGAGCCAGGGGGAGTTTCAAATAAATACATTAAAGATAGAATAAATAAAGAAATGGTTTTAGCAGCCTTCTTATTTTTTTGAATTTTGGATGGATTTGATGTACTGCTCTGTCTACGCGAGATCTCGTGTGTGATTTGGGCTGGTTTGTAAATGTCATAATTCAACGGCATAATGGGCAGAGACAGAACTAGATATTGCGCAATCATCAGGTGAATTTGCGAGACGTCATGGGTCCTCGGCACTTCAGCACGCAGCCGCTCTGCAACAAATACGGAACTGGTGGGTATTGGTGGACGGTGGAGTGCCGAGCCGTAACGCAGCGGAGCCGATCTGCAACCGCTCCGCAGTTGGTGGAAATCCGGCATAAAACTGAAATAAAAATATAAACAACTGAGAAAATTGTTAAAATTCATGATGCCATAAAATTACGGTATGATTCATAATAGAGTATGGTGCTGTGACATGAATATTTGTATAGATAAAATAATCTATATTTAACTCAATAATATTGAGTTTTGCTTGCAGTCTTGGTCAATCTAGGCTCAGTTTGTGGCATTGTTGAGGTCTTTTAATGGAAACATCTGTGAGATTTCTGGGTCTTTTCTGAGCTGAAATATTTGAGACCCAGGAGACTTAAGTTTCCATTTCCATCTCATTGACGCGAGGAGAAATGTCTAAGATCTCATCTGTGATTTTTCTTATGGATAAATGAAATAGTGTATCTTGAAAATGAAGTTATTTGCTCATGACCTTTGTAAACCCACCCTTTGTGTGACACACTCTGCAAAGTAAGCTCCCAGCCTAAGTAAATCCAGTTAACTTCATATTAAAACCATTCTCTCATACCCCACCCTGATGAAATACAGAGCTCTTCTAACGTCGCCTTCAACCACATAACCCCATCACCACATAACATCACATCTCCCAGACATAACCAATCAATTGAAACATTAACATTCCATCAACAGATCCAAGCGGCTGCTCCCAGAAGCATTTTCCCAGCGTTCCTCAACTCGACAACAGACTTATCCAGCTGCTCCCCGAAACATTTGGACAATTCCTTTAGTCATCAATCGCAAATTAACTACATCTAAAAAGTCTCACTCCAGTTTCCACTTATCACCTACCCCGAGCCGGTCACATTTCCCAGGTTTCCTGTGATCTAATTGGATGGCGGGGCTCTTATGAAGCGCCGCGTGTTTGATTAAACCGTCTTTGAGAGGGGTGAGGAGAGATCACGTCAGACCAGTGTGAGTCTGTTGAACAGCAGCTATCGGCCAGAGAGGTCCATGCGTGTGTGCATTTTTAATAATGATGAATGCTGTTAACCTTTAGCCCCGCCGGATTCATTCTTCAGTCTCACTTAAGTTCCGGAGTTGTTCAAATCCAATTATCTCAAATGTAGAGTCCATTCAAGTGTTCCTGAGGAGCTGGGTTTGTGCATGCAAGTGTGTATAAAAGAGCAGAAGATGTCTTTGTCAGTCTATAGGTGAAAAGTGTAAACGCTGCAGAGAATGAGCTGTGTGTGTTTGTGCAAACGTGTCTACATGTGTATATACGTGTGTGTGCGTGTTAATGCAGCAGCGCCTTTCGGATGTTCACACGCAGCGTGCTAGTGATGAAAGCAGCACATTGTGGAGTCACCCATCAGTTTGGCTGAGGATGAAAGACCTGTGTTGTTTTATTCAGCAATTTCGCTCTGAAAGCTTTGCTGTGTGGCTCGTTTCAGCTGCTCTGTGGGTGCCGCTCGCTCGTGGCTTTATTCAACGGGTTTGTTAGCGGTGAGATGTGCGCTGTACGGTTTTATTCATCGGCGAGCATACTTACGACAGCAACCGCAGTGCCGCGTTCAATGGCTTGTTTGGGCTTCGTGATAAAATCTTGCATTTGGAGTGTGATATGGGCCTGAAATAACACCAGCATAAACCTGTCAAAGAACCAGCATGTGCATTTCTGTGTGTGTGTGTGCGTTTGTGTGTGTGTTTGTGTGTGTCTGATTCAGCAGCGTCTCTGTGGGTTGAGACAAAAGAAGTAATAAGCGTTTCTAATCTGAGGAGTGAATGAAGGCTACACAAAGAGAGACCACAGACACATAGAAAAACAGACTGAAGCAAGCGAGAGAGAGAGAGAGAGAGAGAGGGAGAGAGAGAGAGAGAGGGAGAGAGAAAGGAAATAAGGCAGCCAGGCTGTGGGAGCCATGAATGAGGGATGAAGCAATAGGTTGAAACCAGAAGCATCTGAAAAGTAAGCGCGACTCGGTTTTGAAGTCGCTTTATGCGTGGCTTTATGCTTTTATATATATTTCTGTGCACGGCAGCTGAAAGTCTAAAAATGTTATGATAATTTTTCAAATGGTGGGCTTGGGAGAGGACTTGGAATTGGGGGTCAATATTATGCTTAATTTAGGAATACGTTACTTAAAAGAAAAAAATATTTTAAAGAACCCCTATTATGTTGCTAAAAAGAACGTTATTTTGTGCATTTGGTGTAATGCAATGTGTGATTTATGGTTAATTATTGTTGCTCCTCTTTGCCCTGTCTCTCTGAAATGCACCGATTTTGTACAAAGCTCATCGTTCTGAAAGGCACTGTGTGCTCCGATTGGCCAGCTATGCATTGCATTGTGATTGGCCGAAACCTCAAGCGTCTGGTGGAAATGTGACGCTCCTTATTATATTTGGAATACTCCCAACAGGAGATAATATTGTCTTTACTACCTTATCAATCAGAAATGACAAACAACAAGTGCTACACTGCAAAAATGGCTTTCTTACTTAGTATTTTGTCTTGTTTTCAGTACAAATCCTTAAATCAAGATGTATTTTCTTGATGAGCAAAATGAACTAAGAAAATAAGTTTAGTTTTTAGACAAAAAAATATACTTATAATAATATCACTGCAAAAAATGATTTTCAAGAAAACATTTTCTTAGTATTTTTGTCTTGTTTTCAGTAAAAATATCTCAAAATTGTTTAATTAAGATGCTTTTTCTTGATGAGCAAAACGACCCATGAAAATGATTCTAGTTTTTAGACCAAAAATATCAAATTGAAGTGATTTTGTGCATAAAACAAAAAAAAAAAAATCTGCCGATTGGGTAAAAATTCTAAGATTTTTTTTCTTGAAACTCATTTTTTTCAGTGTATAATAATAATAATATAATTAAACTAAATTTGTGCTTAAAACAAGCAAAAATATCTGCCAAAAAGTTGAGAAAATTTTGCTTGAATTAAAGGAATATTCCATTTTCTTAAAAGAAAAATCCAGATAATTTACTCACCACCATGTCATCCAAAATGTTGATGTCTTTTTTTGTTCAGTCGAGAAGAAATTATGTTTTTGAGGAAAACATTGCAGGATTTTTCTCATTTTAATGGACTTTAATAGAGCCCAACATTTAATACTTAACTCAACATTTAACAGTTTTTTTCAACAGAGTTTCAAAGGTCTATAAACGATCCCAAACGAGGCATAAGGGTCTTGTCTAGCGAAACGATTGTCATTTTTGACAAGAAAAATTAAAATATGCTCTTTTAAACCACAACTTTTCGTCTAGGTCCGGTCCAGAGCGATCTAACGTAAATGCGTAGTGACGTAGGGAGGTCCTGTGTTACATATATAAAACGCACATTTGCGGACCATTTTAAACAATAAACTGACACAAAGCCATTAATTAGTATCTGTTGACATACAACAACGTAGGAACGGTCCTCTTTTAACACACTTGTAAACACTGGGGTGGAGTTTCGCGTTCGTCCTCTGTGACCTCTTGACGTCATGACGTATTCGTGGGGTCGCGCTGGCGCATCACGACCGGATCTAGACGAGAAGTTGTGCTTTAAAAGAGCATTTTTTTTCTTGTCAAAAATGATAATCGTTTCGCTAGATAAGACCCTTATGCCTCGTTTGGGATCGTTTATAGTCCTTTGAAACTCCGTTGAAAAAAACTGTTAAGTGTTGAGTTAAGTATTAAATGTTGGGCTCTATTAAAGTCCATTAAAATGAGAAAAATCCTGCAATGTTTTCTCAAAAAACATCATTTCTTCTCGACTGAACAAAGAAAGACATCAACATTTTGGATGACATGGTGGTGAGTAAATTATCTGGATTTTTCTTTTAAGAAAATGGAAGATTCCTTTAAATTAAGTGTTTGAGAAAAAAAGAAAACTTATTTTTAGATTTTTTTCTCACCTCATTGGCAGATATTTTGCTTGTTTAAGCACAATAAACTAGACTATTTTTGTCTATAAACTAGACTTATTTTCTTAGGTCATTTTACTCATGAAGAAAAAGCATTTTAATTTAAGAATTGTCAGATATTTCTATGGAAAACAAGACAAAAATACAAAGTAAGACAGTCATTTTTTGCAGTGCACTAGTAAATTCTTCAAAATTATGATAATATGCATTGAGTCCACATCAACTTGTTAAGGAAGTAAACTGTTGCCTACACTCCTTGCGTTCATTGTGGTCCAAGAAAAGAGATTTCAGTTGAAGACAATATCTTGCGTCATCATAGACTTTAGGATTTGTACGTTTGCAGATTCTTAACATGTACTAATGCACAGTTTCCACCAACGGAAATATTAAATCATGAATTAGATAGTGGCTCTTTAAATGTTATATATTGAGTGTTCCTGTAGCTCAGTTGGCTGAGCATTGGGTCTGCATTGCGAAAGGTTGCGGGTTTAATTTCCAGCACATACTAGCACATACTATAGTGTATATTGATAAAGTGTATACCTTGAAGCACTGTTAGTCCCTATATATAAATGTGTGTGCATACATACACTGTCAGATTTTTTCTAAAATGGCCCTAGCAGGCACTGGGTTGGTACCCTTTCAAAAAGTACACATTTGCAAGAGTTCATATTAGTACCAAATGTATCTGTACCTAAATGGTACTTATAAGGACCTTTTTAAAGGGTACTGCCCCAGTGATGGCTTGGGACCAATTTTTTCTGACAGTGTATATTTATAAATGTATATATATGCTAATATATAATGTAAATTATATTTAATGTTCTAATTGAATGTTGTAATCTTATAATATGATGGAGTATTATCATTATGAATAATTTGCACTGCTTTAACCAATCTGCACCAATATTAACAACATGCTATCTCTGCATCATGGGGTTTGGGGTAGAAACTCCTCTGTCTTCTGTACCTTTGGTTGCACAGATATAGCTATCACCTTCTGCATGCTGCTTTAGGTCAGACTTCCTATCGTGGGGCACCGAAAAAGCTGCTGGAGCAACTCATTACTGGGCTGACCCAATGATTTTCTATCATTTAGATCTATTGACAGACGTCTTACGGGTAGACAGGAGGTGCAAGATTTTTTGAGCATGCAGTCAAGTCTGGATCTAGGGCAACAACGATATTAACGTACAATCTCATGCAGAACTTACCTGTCATTTTCTGAGCTTCTTTCTTGAGTAATTGTTTTGTTTTGTTTTCGATAAACTGTTATTGTCCCTACTGTGAACATATTTGTATACTTTTTAATGAAAATACATGAAAAGTCCCATATATATTTTATCAATAAGCATTTCATCTTTAAATGCAAGGCTATCCCATTAATACACAGGACAGGTGGCAGGCAGCCCTATCCGGCACGTTTAGCGTTATGACTTCTCCACATGCACAAGAATGCAAAATAGAAAAGATGCAAAATGGAGAAAGTAGAAAGACGCGGTCTGGATAAGCGAGGAGGAAGAGTTGTATGATGAAGGGTTTTTCACGCTATGTCATATCACATCTAACTGCATAATCACGCACAAAAACACACAAACTTGTCTCCTGGACCACTTAAAAACAATCACATGACATAAGCTTGGATGGTTCGCATTACATTACTTTAATGTTCTGGCACCTCACCAAACGATTACTGGAAATGTCCACACACACATACAGTCTCTCTCTCTATCTCGCTTTCTCGCTTTCTCTCTCTCTCGCCTAAGCAGGTGAGAGATCTATTTTTATATTCGCTGGAATTAATTAGCTTGCTCTGAATGAAGTTTGCCTTGTCAGTTGCTTGCCACATCATGAGAAGTTTTTAACATGCAGAACGCAATTACACCCAATTCTGTTTCTTGACATGAAAATGACACGTGTAGATTATTGTACAGTGTGCAGAGGGCAAAAATTGTGAACGTTAACACATTAGTGTATGTGCTCTGTCCTCACAAATACAATGTTAAAGTGTGAAATCTGTCTCATAAATGATGATCGTTTGCTTGTGAATGACATGCAGTTGCAAATATGGCTAAAGGAATGTTGTGAATCTCCAGACCTAATTTAGTAAACAAAATTTTTGGGAGGGAGGAGCTGATTTACTGGGGGAGGATCTAATTATGTATCAGGGGAGGGGCTTGTTTGATGAGGCTGGTTAATAGAGTACTGCAGGGATGATATGTTTTTGTAGGCCAACCCGGAAGTTAGGGTGATGCTGGTTCCCTTGTCAAAAAGCACATTCATTTTCCCCATAGACTTTTGGATTATCACAAAAAATAAGCTCTGTGTTTGACAAAAGTTTATGACATTTACACGTTTTGTCCAACAAGATAATTAATAAAGTGCTGCAGGGATGACACATTTTTGTAGGCCAACTTGGAAGTTAGGGTGACGTTGGTTCCCTCGTCAAAAGGCAGATTCATTTTTCCCATAGACTTTTGGATTAACACAAAAAATAAGCTCTGTGTTTGACAAAAGTTTGACATTTACACATTTTGTCCAACAAGATAATTAATAGAGTCAGTGCCACAGGGATGACGCATTTTTGTAGGCCAACTCGGAAGTTAGGGGGATGCTGGTTCCCTTGTCAAAAAGCAGATTAATTTCCCCCACAGACTTTAGGATTATCACAAAACATAAGATCTGTGTTTAACAAAAGTTCATAAAATGTACACGTTTTGTTCAACAAGATAATTAATAGAGTGACGCAGGGATGACGTATTTTTGTAGGCCAACCCGGAGGTTAGGGGGACGCTGGTTCCCTCGTCAAAAAGCACATTCGTTTTCCCCATAGATTTTTGGATTAACACAAAAAATAAGCTCTGTGTTTGACAAAACTTTATGACATTTACATGTTTTGTCCAACAAGATAATTAATAAAGTGCTGCAGGGATGACACATTTTTGTAGGCCAACTTGGAAGTTAGGGTGACGTTGGTTCCCTCGTCAAAAGGCAGATTCATTTTTCCCATAGACTTTTGGATTAACACAAAAAATAAGCTCTGTGTTTGACAAAAGTTTGACATTTACACATTTTGTCCAACAGGATAATTAATAGAGTGCCACAGGGATGCCGTACTTTTGTAGGCCAACCCGGAAGTTAGAGGACGCTGTTTCCCTCATCAAAAAGCACATTCATTTTTCCCATAGACTTTTGGATTAACACAAAAAATAAACTCTGTGTTTGACAAAAGTTTATGACATTTACACGTTTTGTCCAACAAAATAATTAATAGAGTGCTGTAGGGATGACATATTTTTGTAGGCCAACCCGGAAGTTAGGGGGACGCTGGTTCCCTCATCAAAAAGCCGATTATTTTTGCCCATAGACTTTTGGATTATCACAAAAAATAAGCTCTGTGTTTGACAAAAGTTTGACATTTACACATTTTGTCCAACAAGATAATTAATAGAGTGCCACAGGGATGACGCATTTTTGTAGGCCAACTTGGAAGTTAGGGGGACGCTGGTTCCCTCGTCAAAAGGCAGATTCATTTTCCCCATAGACTTTTGGATTATCACAAAAAATAAGCGGTGTGTTTGACAAAAGTTTATGACATTTACACGTTTGTCCAACAAGATAATTAATAGAGTGACGCAGGGATGACGTATTTTTGTAGGCCAACCTGGAGGTTAGGGGGACGCTGGTTCCCTCGTCAAAAAGCACATTCGTTTTCCCCATAGACTTTTGGATTATCACAAAAAACAAGCTTTGTGTTTGACAAAAGTTTGACATTTACACATTTTGTCCAACAGGATAATTAATAGAGTGACGCAGGGATGACATATTTTGGTAGGCCAACCTGGAAGTTAGGGTGATGCTGGTTCCCTCGTCAAAATGCACATTCATTTTCCCTATAGACTTTTGGATTATCACAAAAAAATAAGCTCTGTGTTTGACAAAAGTTTATAAAATGTACATGTTTTGTCCAACAACATAATAAATAGAGTGACGCAGGGATGACGTATTTTGGTAGGCCAACTCGGAGGTTAGGGGGACGCTGGTTCCCTCATCAAAAAGCAGATTAATTTTTGCCCATAGACTTTTGGATTATCACAAAAAAAGCTCTGTGTTTGACAAAAGTTTGACATTTACACATTTTGTCCAACAGGATAGTTAATAGAGTGACGCAGGGATGACATATTTTGGTAGGCCAACCTGGAAGTTAGGGTGATGCTGGTTCCCTCGTCAAAATGCACATTCATTTTCCCTATAGACTTTTGGATTATCACAAAAAAATAAGCTCTGTGTTTGACAAAAGTTTATAAAATGTACATGTTTTGTCCAACAAGATAATAAATAGAGTGACGCAGGGATGACGTATTTTGGTAGGCCAACTCGGAGGTTAGGGGGATGCTGGTTCCCTCATCAAAAAGCACATTTGTTTTCCCCATAGATTTTGGGATTAACACAAAAAATAAACTCTGTGTTTGACAAAACTTTATGACATTTACATGTTTTGTCCAACAAGATAATTAAGAAAGTGCTGTAGGGATGACGTATTTTTGTAGGCCAACTCGGAAGTTAGGGGGACGCTGGTTCCTTCATCAAAAAGCAGATAAATTTTCCCCATAGACTTTTGGATTAAAACAAAAAATAAGCTCTGTGTTTGAGAAAAGTTTGACATTTACACATTTTGTCCAACAGGATAATTAATAGACTGCCACAGGGATGATGTATTTTTGTAGGCCAACCCGGAAGTTAGAGGACGCTGTTTCCCTCGTCAAAAAGCACATTTATTTTCCCCATAGACTTTTGGATTAACACAAAAAATAAGCTCTGTGTTTGACAAAAGTTTAAGACATTTACACGTTTTGTCCAACAAGATAATTAATAAAGTGAAGCAGGGATGACGTATTTTTGTAGGCCAACCCGGAGGTTAGGGGGACGCTGGTTCCCTCGTCAAAAAGCACATTCGTTTTCCCCATAGACTTTTGGATTAACACAAAAAATAAGCTCTGTGTTTGACAAAAGTTTATGACATTTACACTTTTTGTCCAACAAAATAATTAATAGAGTGCTGTAGGGATGACGCATTTTTGTAGGCCAACTTGGAAGTTAGGGGGACGCTGGTTCCCTTGTCAAAAAGCACATTCATTTTCCCCATAGACTTTTGGATTATCACAAAAAATAAGATCTGTGTTTGACAAAAGTTTGACATTTACACATTTTGTCCAACAAGATAATTAATAGAGTGCCACAGGGATGACGCATTTTTGTAGGCCAACTTGGAAGTTAGGGGGACGCTAGTTCCCTCGTCAAAAAGCACATTCATTTTCCCCATAGACTTTTGGATTATAACAAAAAATAAGATCTGTGTTTGACCAAAGTTTATGACATTTACAGGTTTTGTCCAACAGGATAATTAATAATAAGTGCCGCAGGGATGACGTATTTTTGTTGGCCAACCTGGAAGTTAGGGGGACACTGGTTCCCTCATCAAAAAGCACATTCGTTTTCCACATAGACTTTTGGATTATCACAAAAAATAAGCTCTGTGTTTGACAAAAGTTTATGACATTTACAGTACACGTTTTGTCCAACAAGATAATCTTAACAGATGAACACAACTTTTATGGCTTCTATGAAAGTCTAAATGCATTTGCTAGAATTTGAAAGCTAACCTTAGGCTGCAAGCGAACTACACCAGCTGTCTCTCGAGATCAGCACCATCACCACCAAGCTTCCGACAGCTCTTTCAAACACATTTTAAAAAATTTTTTCCTGATACTCTGTAGATGATTTTTTGTTGGGAATTGTGCCCATGTTATGTTTTTTATTAGATCTTCATGGGTGATGAAATTTCCCAACAACGTCTGCAGTCCCATGTAGCAACATGTTAGCAAGTAACCATCCTTTTTAAGACACTTAAGCTTTAAAACGCCACAAGTGGGAGTATTACTGGTGTGTTTAATGCTGTGGAATAAACATGAAAATATCTTGGATATCTTTTTAAGGTGTTAACCAAAAAAAAAACACATTAAAAAACATTGACAATGGGACAATGAAACTGGAAGTGCTAAAATGCTAACAGGTTCCAGGTTTTGCCTACAAAAAAACATAATCTCTACTCTATTATCTGTAAGAGGAGGGGCTTATTGTCTGTCATGGGGAGGGGTTTATGCTCAAATAACATGGCTAACAAAGATCTATACCAGGGTTTAAATGTAAACATCTTTCTAAGTTTAATTTCAAACTTCACCTTGAACAATGCTAACAGTCAAGCAGCAGCATAATTTAACAGAAAGAACGGGACAAAGACATTTTAGTTTGTTTCTTACCGAGCGAAAAACATTAGCTAACATTCCCAGCCGTCTAACAGTTAAGAGAATATCTTACACTATTTTCTCTTCTGTTTGTAGATAAGAGGGGTCTTTTTGCTATACATGACCAACTTTACTTGATTGCCTCTCTCGACACTGGATTTGTAATTCTTCAGATTCGTCCTCTTCAGTTCTTTCCAAGTTTTAATTTCAATAACCACGACATGCATTTTGTCTTCACTGCTTTTCATTTTGCTCAGTGAAGTGGATCTCTCATTACCCTGAACCTGATCGGAGGATTAATTTATAATATTCTGCTTAACATTGTCATAGGATTCATTTTTATTATATTAAACATGATCAGGGGATTAATTATAAAAAATCCCTCTAACAGAATAGCTGGATTAATGTAAACCTAGTCCTGATTGCAGTGTTCGTTTCTTTTGTTATTTAATACCTGACAATAGTAATATGAAGAAGAATAGCTTGATATATGTCTGCTTTCCTGGCCAATGCATACTGTATATGTATCAAAAGTTTGAATTGAAGTTTAATGTTATACTTTTGGACTCTTTAAGGTGATCTTTAAGGAAGATTACAGATCCACCCACACTATGGTTTAGAAAAATTGCAGCAGTGTGTTTGCTTGAGGTTTATGAAACACCAGCAATTAAAACTGCATTTAAATCACATCGAAAACATGACACATGGGGTGCTGCTCAGTATGCTTTCTCGTTTCCTCACTTATACATCCTACATCCTATGACCCGGAAACCAACTTATGTCGTCTGACACGCGTATAAATCTCCCCCTTCACATCGTCACATCTTCAAATCATATTCAAACGCTGATAAATGTTAGTATTAATTATAAAATTATTGTAAATGTTGAATCGTGTCAGACAGTATAATTAATATTCCTGTTTAGACACATATGTGACCCTGGATTACAAAACATAAGGGTAGGTAACACTTTATTTGAAATGGTGTTCATAAGAATGACATGACACCTTCATCATCAGGTGTCAGCTGTCATTAAGTGTAATTTGTTCAAATATGTCATTTTTAATGCAAAGATGACATTGTTTGAAATGTCCAATACATCAATACATCATAACTTGTCATAAATCTGTCATAAACATAACATAGCAGAAAATTCATCAAACCTAAGAAACAACTTAGCTTTATGGGTTAACATTACATTAAACTGTCATTTAAATGTCAATAAGTGTTAATACTCTGTCAAATAATTTTAAATACATTAACAAAATGCAAAAGACACTACAAAAGATTATACTTAACTCTATGTGCACAATACATTGAAAACTGACAGAACTTGTTCTTCCTCACACAAAGGGGTTCTGAAATTTTCTGACATAGAACAAAAAAACTAATAAAACATTTATTTAATTTAATGTAATTCACTGTTTTTGCAGCGATATAGACCCAATGCTGCATGGCTTTACCCATTATTCTACTGTTTTCATTTAATTTTAGGTGAATCAGTCTACAAATGCAATAAAATATAATTTTATAATTTTTTTAATTTATTGGATGATTGATTTTATTTTTCTAACACCTGGAGGAAACTTGAAAAAACCATTATGAAGAATATTCATGATGCTGTTATAAAACTATTTGACAGAGTATTGACACTTAATAACATTTTAATGACAAATTATATTTGTACCACTGTAGTTGAGGTCAAGAAAAATTTTCATAACGCTGTTATAAAACTACTTGACAGAGTATTAACACTTAATGACATTTTAAATGACAAATTCAATTTGTAACACTGAAAAAGTGGTCAGTCATGTTGTCTTGGTAATATCAAGTTGTCATGACAAGTTATGAGACAAGTTATGATATATTGGTTTATGTCATAACAAAGACATATCAAACAGTGTCATCATTGCATTAAAAATGTCAGAATTGAAAGAATGACATTTGTCATAAACATGTATAAAATCTCTTTTATGTTCATGACACGTGTCATGTCATGATTATGAAGGTATCATGTCAGTCTTCTGAACACCCTTTCATAAAGTGTTACCGGATATTAAGTAAAGATAATTTGTAAATTTCCTATCATAAATATATAAAAAAAATGTATTCATCATTCGTAATAAGTGTTGCTAAAGACTTCATTTTGGCAACTTTAATGGTGATTTTCTTAATATTTTTTATTTTTGCACCATCAGAAATAAACCAAATGCTGTCAAACCATACATCAATGGAAAGCTTATTTATTCAGCTTTCAAATAATACACTGCAAAAAAATTATTTTCAAGAAAAAAAATCTTAGACTTTTTGTCTTGTTTTCAGTAAAATATCTAAAAATTCTTAAATTAAGATATTTTTTCTTGATGAGCAAAACGATCCAAGAACCAAAAATATCACATTTAAGTGATTTTGTGCATAAAACAAGCAAAAAAATCTGCCAATGGGGTCTTGAACACTAAATTCAAATTGGCAGACTTTTTTGGCTTGTTTTATGCACAAAATCACTTAAATTTGATATTTTTGGGTTAAAAACATTTTGCTCATCAAGAAAAAATATCTTAATTTAAGAATTGTTAGATATTTTTACTGAAATCAAGACAAAAATACTAAGAACTATACTGTTTTTCTTGAAAGCCATTTTTTGCAGTGTATGTAGATCTCAATTTTAATTTAATTTTCCCTCACGACTGGTTTTGTCCAGTGTCATCTTGAACTCAAGTATTTTCTTGTTTAAAGGAGCGGTAAATCAAGGAATCAATTTTAACTTGACCTTTTGTTATATATGAGGTCATCGTACTTGAACAAGCATCCTGAAAGTTTCAGAACTGAAAACGTCCTTGTTACTGAAATATCAACTGTTATTGGCACCAAGCCCAGAAAACGCCAGGTTCTAGAATGTACCTAGTTAAGACATAATAGTCGATTTTTTAAAACACCGCCTTAACGTCTACTTCGGTAGCCCAGCCCACTGGTTTGTGCAAATTGGATAGCATTCAAACTTCTCGTTGAAGACTGCAAAATATTATGCAGTGCCTGAATGTGGAAGAACACAGTTGCTGTATAACCTTCCCTCAGAATCTGATATTAGGAATGCATGGTTGGAATGTAAAAACCTTGCGAATGTCATAAATAGACCTCAGACAACCATGCAAAAACAAAGAAAACGCCTGATTTATCGCACCTTTTAATACTTTTAGTTTTTAATGCCCTTGATTTTTGATAGAAAATGAACTTTATATAGAGAGTATATGCCATTTAATTTGTCCTTGTGTCTTTCCCGGTCATCCTAGTGGGGTGGAGCTAAGACCCAGAGGAAAGGAAATGAGGATGCACAAAAAAGAATTGAGAAGCATCATGAACTCTGTGTAGTGCACACTGTAGTGTACTACAGAAGAAATAGCATTATTATGGACGATTTCAGAAAGTAGCCCTTGACCCTAAACCATTAGACTCTCTTTCATAATCTCTAGTTGTCCAATATTATTTAGCCTTAATACGCGGCGCTCTACAGTAGATTGGTGTGGCCTGACTCTGCAGTAAATTGTTCACTTTGTTCTACAGCACTTTTCTCAGGTCTAATTTGTGGTGCTTCATAGTAAATTGTTCAGGTCTGTTTTTGTGGTATCCACACTTGAGTGCTGTGTGGTGATTTGGGCTGCTCATAGGTTTCCATGAATCGATTGCTTAGGCTTTTACTGTTGTATTGAACAGACTAATTCAAAAAGGCTTTTTATCTCGTTCTTAAAGTCTGGCTTTGTTTGGATAGTTTGTGAGCTCTTTAAAAGTTGTTTCTTTATTCTCTTTATGTTACCTTTTGTGCTGTTGCACATTGTTTTTTATATTGAAAAACCTTACTTATTTCGTGTGGTCTGTGTTGCAGGTTTATTTATTCTCTTTATCTTATGATTTGTGTTTGTTTGCTTTTTCTTTGATTTAATCCGTTATGCTGTGTTTATTTCTGTTGATGAATTATACTCCCCTACTGTAAAAGAAATCATCAAATGACATCTTTAATATCTATACTATTTTTTCAAAAATTAGTTCACTATAAAAAGGACATTCATTCGTTTAGCTTTATCCTCTGTTGAACACAAGGTTGAAAATGTGTCAATGCTGACATTTTTGTGTTTGCGTGGTTTATGGTTAAAAAACACATTATTTTCCACATACCGTACATTTTTGTAGCTCCAGATTTCACTTTCTTCCTGAAACGCACTGATTTGAAAAGCTGTGTCCCTGATTGGCCAGTTAATCTGTACGTTGTGATTGGCCTGAATACCTCTGACGTCAGCCGTTAATGTGACGCTCCTTACCATGTCTGAAAGATTTGCGCACAATGCGATGCTAACATGAGTTAATTTACAGGCTGTAAGTCAAAGCGGGAGAAATTATAATAATGTCGGTCTAGTTCAGGTCATCCGGCCCAGGAAGTAAACTGTTGCCTACAATCTGTGTGTTTGTTGTAGTCCAAGAAATGTGTTTTACGTTGGAGACGATAACTTGTGTCATTGTTTACATTGAGGTTTGTACCTTTTGCATATCGTTAACATACTACAGCACTGTGCAGTTCGGGCGGCCCGCCTAAGCTGGGAAACCCTACCACCTTAACTAACGTTAGGTCGTCCAAAAAAAGAAATTCGCTGCACAAAAGGCCGTCAAGTGCATCTCGGAGAATAGCGCGGATGCGCTTCACACCATGAGCGGGTACGCGCGCCACACGGCCAAATGAGAGAAAGACATGGTCCGTCATTGTCTGGAGGATAACTAGTAGCCAATTGATAAAACATCTCGGAGAATAGCGCGGTTCACACCGCCAAAATGGTCTGTCAACTGTCTGGAGGATAGCCAGTTAAAACGTGTGTCCGTGAGAACTGTAAGTGGACTTATGTTTTGGGTTTATCTAAACCTGTTATTGTATTAGTCTATAGTTCTTGCAAATTTAAAGTAAGTTAGCTGGGGATTTTTTTTGTTTGAGCAACCTGCTAGCTAGGTTGCACGTGCCTGTTGATTCAATATAATTGTTGAGCGCTCTTGCTCACGTTATTTATGTGCATTATTTACATGCTACAGTAGTTACACTCCTTTAAGATAAATAATCAGTTTTTACAATCTTCGCACTATCTATCATCGTTCACCAGACGTTTCACAAATCTGCTTCAGCTTGGGTTCATTAACCCTTTAGTTTCACTTCATCACGCAGCTATTTTCTTTAGAAGTATCTGTTAAAAACATTTAATTCATTAATAATCTAGTATGTATTCATTTTCTGTCATCGTCTCTTTAAAATTATGTTTTATTTGAGTGTTTTAAATAAAAATATTTTCATTTTCATCATGACGTGTACCCGCCCATTTAAATGCCCCGGCCACATACCACCCGCCCAACCCTACCACCTTAACTAACAAATTTTCTGCGGAAAAACCCTGTTCTTATACACACTTACACACCAAAGGAAATGTAAAATCGTGAATTGGACCATTTTGGTGCTCTTTTACTTATATTGTTTTATAGAGGAGAGCAGGTCGGGTCTCCTGATTTTGGCAAGTGGGGCAACATTATGTTGACCCTGGGACAACATTTCAATCAACCAATCAGATTTCAGAAATAAGTTTACATTTTGTTTCATGTTTAAGGTTACAACCAGGATTAGATCTAGACCAGGGGTGTCAAATAGGGATGGGCATAATTAATCGACGATCGATAATTGATTGTTAAGAATTTCGTCGATTTCGTAATTTGTTATCAATTAATCAAATGCATTTTTTATTTTACTCCTGTTTCACAAATACTCCGTATGCAGTGCGTTTGCGTATGTGTGCAGCGAATCCGTCAAGCATATGAAACGTTCATGTGATTGACACTTTCTGTGAACACTTTTCCGCATAAACAATAGAACAAAGCATCATTTTTTTTACAAAACAATGTATTTTAGATATTATTTGACAGACTAGTAAGTGTGGATTAAGGGTGTTAAAAATCTCTAGCCTGGTGGTCAGGATTTGAATGGATCAAATCAGCAGTTTTGCAATGCTTTATTTATCTCCACAAATATCATAAATAAAAATAAGCAAAGTAACTTTGCAAGTCTACCCTTCCACATTATATATTTCCTACTATGTATGTATATGATTTCCAAATAATAAACGAGAGTATTCAACGACAAAAAGCGTCTCATATGGAAATAAATCCTCACAATATTATTATTTCTCAAAACTTTGACAAAAATAAGCAACTGTATTCCTACAGTTATTCAAAGATGCACACATTATTCCGCATATAATTTGAATATTATACAAAAGTATTCATATAACGGCACGTTTCATATGTCAAATAAATATCATCACATTAACATAACAGCATAATGAAATGAATAAACAGACAATGAAACAGGCTTGAAATATAAATTGTATTATTATTACCGGAAAAAAGCAATATTGCTAAAATAATCTCTGAGGTAAATGCGTCAAAAACGCTGTTACCCGCACAATAAGTCTAAATGAGCAATAAAAGTGAAAAAAAAAATCATTATTAGGCCATGTCTCAAAACTTTATATGACAAAAATATATTTAAAATTACAGTTATTCAAAGATGCACACATTATTCCATATTACTCCCGTTTATGAGCACGTTTGTCTCTGGCCTCGCTCTGTTATGTAATAGATTGACAGGTGCGCATCTCCGTCTTTCAAACATATATAATTTTTTAATTATTACCGTAGGAAAAATAGCCATGATTTTATCATTGTGAAAATGTTTTTTTTTTTTTTTTTGCAGATTAAAAACGATTTGTATTTCCGCAATTTTACTACAAATACCATGGTTATGGTATATTGTGGAGTTGGAGACCATAGTAAATGTCTACTGTTGTTTTACAACAAATAAAAACTAAAAGACTATGTTAGTATAATTAAACAATGGTAAATGGGGCTCACAAAACGCACGCTGTTTCACACATACTCTGTATGCGGAATAAGTTAGCGTTGAGGTACCTGTGCATCCCGGTCAGTCTCCTCGGAGCTGCTGTTTTCGGCGGCGGCTGGACTGACGGTCACCATGGGTTGCGGTCGCGTCTGACCCCAAAACATGCTTTTATTTCTCAAAAAAAAATCAGTAGATTGGTGCAGAAGTTTTATGCGAGTTACTAAAGTTAGTTATTTTTCACGAGGCTTTAAGTAGCCTAATTTGTTATAGCCTATGTTAGGAAGGCTAATATCTTGCACTTCTTCTGGCTTGAATAATTTTGAGTTACATTTTGACAAAGCCTTTCAGATCTAAGTATTATGTTTTTTGTTTAATTTAATGTTAAACATGAATCTGTTTTTTTATTTTGGAACTAATAATGAGGTCTCTGTTTTAGAACGCTGGCTCGCAGCTGCAGGTTCCGCTGCTTTAGAGCACCGCACATGCACGCACATATATGTTTGAAACATAGTTTAACTGTCTGCCACAAGCTGATCTTGTAATAAAGGTCTCATCGAGGAAAAACACGCTGTATATTTGTATTCATTGCATTTTTTAAGTATAAAAGTTAAATAACAAATTTTATTATAAAAATATTAATGATTAATCGATAGTCGATCGTTAATTCTCCCGACGATCGACAAAGAAAACTTAATCGAATGCCCATCCCTAGTGTCAAACTCAAGGCCCGCGGGCCAAATCCGGCCCGCCCCCTCATTTCATCTGGCCCGCGAGAGTTTACAGATTATGTTAATTATGTGGCCCGGCAGAGTCTACAAATTATTTTATTGTTATTATAAGTTTTATTTTTTGCAGGTTATTTCCTACATAATTTTTTTTAGCAGCCACCAAAACTAATTTTTGTCCTGCCAAAGTCTTTTTGTAATGTAATTATAGTGATAATGTTGATGATTGCAGGAGAGAGAACGAGCGGCTACTTGAGTGGCCGTGTCTTAATGCGAAGGCTGCAGCCTCCAGAGGTCGCATTTCCAGGCTGCATACGTCATCAAGACTGTCTTGTTTCAGGATATTAACAATTATAAAGTTGAATATTATTCTTAGTTTATAGCAAATAGTTGTAATATGCGTATGATTTGCGAATTTAATCGTCAGTTAACATAAATAAACCCGGCTTGATGACGCTGCATATGCGACCTCCGCATATGGAAACGGACAGTATCTGCTCGTGCTTTCTCTCCCTCTCTCGCGCACGCTCACGCGCATCCAGCGAGAAAATGTTTTCCGTCTCGTTTACAGAAATGTTTCGCGATGTCCACCTGGGATTAGTTTACAACGCGTCTATTTCCGCTAAATTCGCGAACTAATGACTCATCTGAACCGATTACTTTTAATAAATGATTGAAACTATTGATCTGTAGCCTACAACACTGAACTCATGAGACGTCAGTCAATCAGACACTTAAAGCCAGGTAAAAAAAATCACAGCTTTTTTGCAAAGAGGACAAGAAATGACAAGCGAGAGTATATCTGTGTCATAATAAATGCATATTATGGTGGAGTTTGTAAAACTCTTAGTATCTTAAAATGCCTCTCATTTTTTGACCTGCACTATGAAGGATAACAGAACATTTTGAGTGTGCTCATATACAACATGTGTTTTTGTCACCACAATTATTTTAAAAATAATCTGTAGAATGTACTGTAGTACTTTATACACTTTGTCATTATTTGCCTGGGCTTCTACGTTCAAAGCTAGGTATTAATCGAGTTATTAACAAAACCAATAGTAAGCAAATGCAGAGAAAATTATGCAATGTACAGTAATAAGAGTTGATACATTCATACAGTCGTTCAAATACAACCGGCCCTTTGAGAGCAACCGTAATGCTGATGTGGCCCGGGATGAAATTGAGTTTGACACCCGTGATCTAGACCATTGTTTTTTTTACTCATCATTTCCCTTTAATTTTTGGGTTCAATTATGGTTAGTGTTGGGGGTGGATTTAGGTTTTATTCACAAAAATGTTGTCCTTACACAATATCTTCCCCGAGGACATCTCTCATTTGGCAAAATCAGGTTGGGCAAAGAAGGTCACCATGATTTGGAATGACATGAGTACTTAACATAATTTTTCATTTTACTTTAATCTATTTTCTGTCTAAACTAACTTTATTTTTTCCAAACGTCAATGAAATTGAATAAAGATAAGAGCAAATGCAATCTATTGCTTCTTGAATTTAGCCTTGAAGAAAAAGATCCAAGTAAACCCGTGTGTGTCCTCCTCTATAGTTTTTTGAGATCTCAACATTGTCCAATAGAAAAACCACAACAGTCATGTTGCAGTCATACATCTTGATTTGTATGAAATAAACGTTTTCTCATTGAATTCCGTCCAATTTTCATTTAGGACTCTTAAGAAAAACATATGTGAAACGATTGATGCTGTAATGAAACACAAATGAGAACTCGGTTAAGTCTCTCGAGCTTTGAAGGACAAAACCTCCGAGCAAAAGATTTGTTTGGTTTTCGTTGGCCCTGTTGTTGATTGCTTATATCTATTGGGTTTGTTTGCTTTGATGTCTTATGTTGGTTTGCTCTACTTTATGTTGTTTGCTCTGTTGTGTTGTGTTTGTTTGATGTATTGTTTTGTGCTTGTTTGCCGTTTGTGTTGTGTTGTTGATGGCTCTGATTTGTTGAGTTGGTCCTGATTGCTCTGGTGTAAGGTGCAGTGTTTGCTCTGGTGAATTGTGCTGTCTGTTTTTCATTCTGCAGTATATGTCAGCTCTCTTTCTCTCTCTCTCTCTCTCTTTCTAATACCTATAGATACCAATTACATCCACTCAGGACAAGGCATAGAGGAAGAGGGATAGAGAGAAACGAGTGGGAGGGTATAGGAGAGTGAGTGCACGAAAAAGAGAGAGAGTGAGATGACGAGACAGACAGAGAGAAATTGGAGGAGAGAGATTCCGTCTGTGAGTGTAATAGTCTCCTGCTGTCAGACACTAGGGAATGAGAGGGAGAAACAGAATGAAGGAGAGAAATGGGAGGGAGATCATGGAGAAGAGAGAGGGAGAGAGAGAGAGATAGACAGATAGACAGAGAGAGAGACTGAGACCGAGTTTGAGTTCCGTGCACGAAGCGTTAAAGACAAAAGTGAAAAAGAGAAACAGTAGAGAGCTGTTTAAAGATGAAGAAGAGAGACTGAGAAACAGTGTGTTGCTGAGGAGAGCAGCATATCTCTACATTTAATGGCTGATCCTAGTCCAGTGTGTTCTTCACAATGCAGTGTGTAACGTTACTGTATGTGCATGATTTTCTATGACACAGAGATATAGAAATGACAAACTGAATATTTTATACTTGCTTGAGTGTCGGTTTATGTTCTCTCTCTCTCTCTCTCTCTGTGTGTGTGTGTGTGTGCGCGTATATTTTATAATTTATGAATTAATCCTATATAGTTCAATCCTGCAGTCCCATAATGTGCACTTTTCATATATTGCATACTGTAGGTAAGTGTGTAGGTTTGCTATAGACGCTTTCATCGGATGCACATGCCAGGCTCGAAGTTAACTTTCTGTCTGTTATGCTTATCGGTCTGCGGTGCGTTTCCCAAAAGCATTGTTAGCCAACTCTGGTCGCAAGTTCCGTTGTTTCAGCATAGTTCAACGAAAGTGTTTCCTGAAACTATTGTTGCAGCGGACATTCACAAACTGCATCGCAAACTTGTGGTTTTAACTACAGGTGTCGAGCATGATCAATGTCAAGCAAGCAACATGCAATGCATAATTATAAATATATACAAAATCCATTTTAGTTTGTAAACAGAATTAAATTGCTGTTTTTGAAAAGTGCGCATGCGTGCTGGCTTACGGGCTTTAAAGTCGCCAGGAAACAGAAGTAGCGATTGTCTTTTTTTCCCCGTGGTAATGTATATCCAAGTGAAATGACTTTTGAAATGAAAAAAAAAAGGCAGGGCTGGACTTAAAGGGGCAGTGAATCAAACAATCAATTTTAACTTGATATTCTGCTATATAAGAGGTCATCATACTTAAATGAACATTCTGCAAGCTTCAGAACTGAAATCGCCCTCTTTACTGAAATATAACAGTTTTTGCACCAAGCCAAGAAAATAGTCGATTCATGAATGTGCTGAAATATGACGTCAACTTAGAATTTAAACACCTCCAAAACTAGGGTGGCCATTCGTGCCAGTTCCGCCGGACACATCCCGAACATGTTTTCGGGTTCGTTCTCCGGAAGTCGCGTTGGTCGACCGCAAACGTCATCAAGGTTTAATATTTCGGGTTTAATTTCAGAAAAGCAATCGTTACATTTCAAGGTAAGAATGAAACTACAATGATTGTATGTCTTAAAATAAATAAATCGTAATTTTCGAATGTATTTTTACTAAAATGTGAGAACCTCGATGACGTATGCGGTCGAGCAACGCGACTTCCGGAGAACGAACCCGAAAACATGTTCAGGACGTGTCCGGCGGAACTGGCACGAATGGCCACCCTATCCAAAACCAAATGCAATGACCACTTTTGTAGCCCCGCTCACAGCTTCGCGTGACACACGTGTGGGCCGGGTGCAAAGCAAACCATGCAGTGTCTCAACAATCAGTAAACATGTTTTTAAAGATTGCCAAATGTAACCAAAATGTCTTTTAAATTCATTTTTTCTGAGAGACGATTATGAGTGCCCATGGAAACGGAGTGTTCGGTAGTGGAAGAACTGTCTGGGAAGAACACAGATGCTGGATAACCTTAACTCGGAGGCTCAGAACATAACATTAGGAATGTGTGGTTAAAGTTTGTCTTTTAAAGAAGTTCCAAGTTGCATGGGGAGTGTTTGTTTACTTTGTGTACAGCGGATTCATATTCCAAAACAAATTACAGTTCAATTTAATTGCGACTTAAAACCCTGGGACGAGTGACGTAAGTGGGAACTTCTGCATGAATGAAATAACTTGAAATAAAACAACAGGGAACTCAATCACGATAACAAACTCACAGTCTTCCAATGCAATGTATGTATTTTACAGCAATAATCTGGCATTAAATCAGTTTGTACAGATTAATTAGTACTCCACCTATAATGTGACATCATCAACTATATTGTTGAATAGGGTGACCGTATGTACAATTTTCTCCAGACATGTACTGGCCAGGATTTCAGGTGCGTTCTCCGGAAGTCGCATTGGTCGACCGCATACGTTATTTATTTTGCTTGTTATCAGAAATAAACTTCTCTAAAGGAACTCTATTGTTATTGATTCTGTGCAAGTCTATCGGAAGTTAAGTTTGGTCCACAAAAGCCGGTATGTTGTTGTCGCTAAAACCATCTATACTTGTCAGTCCTTCCAGAAAAATACTGAGTTTTTTTGTGATTGTTGCGGGCAGAAATTCTTGATCTCACGTTTCTTAAAAATGCGATGGAATATGCGGGATATTTATGCAAAGAAATTGTGGGAACTTTCAAAAACTGCGGTTGGATGAAAAAGAGAAAAAAAGTGATTCTCCAAAACCCTGTTCTCAGGAACAGGAATGTCATTTCTTATTACTTTCTATGATAAGCAAGCATACTACAGAAAGTGCTGGGAATATTTAAGTTCTCATCTTGTTTTATTTCAGACCTTAATAAACACATGGCTCAAACTTACAAAACATTGAGTCAAACAAGTTATGTCATATAATTAAATTTGCAGATGATACAGCTGTTATTAGTTTATTGGAGCGAGATGAAACTGAACGCGGTCCAGCAGGAATTTGTTGACTGTTGTGAAGCTTCCCAGTTATAGTTGAATACGTCTAAGACAAAAGAATTGGTCTTCGATTTTAGACGTGAGGCTCACCCACTCCCACACTGATAAGAGGAGAGAAGATTGAGATAGTGACAGAGCACAAATATCTCGGTCTCATTATTGATCATAAATTATCTTGGGAACAGTGTGCCGATGCAGTTTTTTAAAAGTGCCAACAACGTTTGTATTTTCTTAGGAAACGTAATTATTTTAATGTTGACAAAACAATCATGACTCTCTTTTATAAGTCTTTTATCGAGAGTATTCTTTCTTACTGTATTGTATGTTGGTATGGACATTCCAAAATCACACATAGGAACAAATTGGGGAAGATTGTTAAACGTGGAAAAATTATTGTAGACCTGTACCAACTATAGACGGTTTAATCGGACGCACGTGCGGTGACGCGATACACGTCTAGTCCAAACTTTACTTCCGGTTTCAATTTTTTAATGGTCTGACTAGTTGCTAAACTGAACTCTTGAACAAATACCTCGTCAAAAAAAACAAATGTTTTGGTTTCCTAGGTATTCTATGTGTCGGTTATTTTGCTTGTTATATAAATAAACTACGTTTAAAGTACTTTGTTGTTATTTATTCTTAGCGGTGTTTACCGAAAGTTACGTGAGGACCACGAAAGCCGCTTGTTTATGTTGTTACTGCTGAAACCGTCTATATCTAACCAGATTGGTACAGAAGGCAGATAAGGTGTGCATGGACACAACCCATCCACTTTTTGTGGAACTCAAGCTGCTTCTTTTCAGTCGCAGATATAGATACCCCAATGTAAGAACTAACCGAGCAAAACACTCATTCATTCCTATGGCAATAACCCAATTAAATAAGGTTTAGGGAGGAATATGATGGAATGATTGAAGGCATGGATGTGTAGTGGGATAATGTGGAGTAGTTTTTTATGCTCAATATATTTATACATGACCTTGTGCAATATATATATTTTTTGTATTTATTTATAGATCTGCTAGACAAATAGACCTGTAGATGTGTAATTCAATGTTTGTTTGGATTATGTGTCATATGCCTGAACTGTACAACAAATTGCCACTGGAGGACATTAAAGTTTTCTAAGTCTATGTAGCTTTACAAACTGGATATGCTATAACTTCTGTATAAATAAAATATAAAAAATAAAATGTTTGCTTCCTGTTTTACAGTTATACAAAACAGACATCTTCTGTTAAAATAAGTGCTTCCAATGCACAGTAACGTAACAGTACAGTAACAGTAACAGTACAGTCTTACAGTTACGTAAATTTACATACTACTAACAAAAACGTGCAATCTTACAACTGTAAAGTAATTTTATAATTTGACCCCACTGTCATGCCCAGGTGAAAAAGTAGTACACCTCCATAGTGCACTCAAAGTGCTTTATTTTCGCACAACAATTTTGTACTTAATATACTAAAAATTCATCTTCAGTACTTCTTAAGATTATCTAAGTGTACTTCACCATGCTATTTTGAGACACCGTAAATATGAACTAAAATGTGCTAGAAATGTATTTAAACTTGTAGTAAACTTGAAACCCATCTTTGTATGAAAGTTGAGTTCAAGTTTAATACAAGTGTAAACTAAATACATTTTTTAATACAGAGATAGTATGTTAAAAGTGGATTTTAGTTCATATTCATGGTGTCTCAAAATAGCACAGTGAAGTACACTTAGATAATCTTAAGAACATCTTAAGAAGTACTAAAGATGAAATTTTAGTATATTAAAATTTTGTACAAAATTAGTGTGTCAAAATAAAGCACTTTAAGTACACTATGGAAGTGTACTACTTTTTCACCTGGTGGAACACACTGGGAAACTGCTTTGCGCTGCCTTTTGCGCTTATTTTTGTTGGCAAATGAGACTGATTTGCACGCTTCATGGTTTCATCGGCATCGCAGGGTTTGCAGCTTTTCAATGATGTTAACGTCACTTAATTACGTCACTTCATAACGTTCCCATGGCAACAGGGGGGGACATGGCTGCGCTTGTGTGAAGTAAATGTAAAATTTTTCAACTTTCTGCTAAGATATATGTGATTTTTTTGCTACATAAATGGAGGGATTATGTAAACATGCAAGCCTTGCATATTTTGCGCGAAAATCTGCGATTTATGGATCAGAACTGCGGCGTATTTGAAAAAATGCGCCCCCAGCATAAATATGCGGACTTTGGCTGATTATGCATTGAATCATGCGATCGCATAATTGCATTTTTCTGGAGGGACTGACTCGTGATTCATCAAATGGTGAAACTTGCCCTAAATATTTCAAAGGCTCATATTTTGACAAAATAATTGGTAACTTGGGAGAAAGGTAGAGTAAATATCATTATCTTGCTATATCTATGAAAGTTCCTGACATAGTATACTCTTAATGGATGCTTTCTTGTTCTTTGTCCATTTTGACATGTACAGTAATTGTTAGTGAAGTGTGTGTTAGGGAAGGGTCACTTATAGTGATTAGGGCTTTGGCGTTGCTGTGTTTCGGTGGAGGGGGACAGAGGGAGCCTTTGTGTTTATGTCTAAATTAATACTCATCATACTACAGCTCTTTGAAAATAAAATAGAGAGAAAGAAAGAGTTGTATTCGTATTGACATGTATTGAAGTCATTTGTTTCAGTTCCACACAGTCAACTAGAATGCATATTACCACCGCGGCAGTAAAAACGAAGCATTTACTTGTAAAATGTGTGTGTTTACCCATCTTTCTAAAGAAGGCTTACCACAGACTTTATTATGATGAGTACTGCTGCAGACAACCCCCCCATTGTCATTGCATTACCGCAATATCATACATATATGATATGAGCCGGTCTCTGTCTAGCTGTGAAACCACACCTGTCACAAAAACATCCTTTATTTCCATTTCAAATTGCACAGATTAAAATATAACTTAAATCAGTGGGGGTCAGCACCGCTATAGGAAAACTATATGGTCTATAAAGAGAAAAACATTATTTTTGCATCACTTTTACATTTAAACACATATTTTCTGATTTAAAGTAACCCCTGGACATAATGTTCTCTTTAAAGCATTTACAAGTTGCTAGCACATGAATAAGTGCCCACATACACACACACAGAGATCCTATATATGCTGACGCAGACATTGACTCACTCTTTTAATATCTTGTCTCTTGTCTTCCTATACCTTTAATCAAAACACAGGTTGCTCTGCGCAAAAGTGTGTATATGTGTGTGTGCGCGTTGGGGTCGCTTCCTCTTGAGGGTCAAGCTTCAGGTCACGGCAGTTGCCCCTGGTAACCTCTTCCTGTCTGGTTGCATAGCAACCTTCTTCCTTTGTTCCAAAATGATTTAATTTATGGTTTATCTCCCTCTTCTTTCACCTCTCTCTGTCACTCCCTTTATCTGTCTCTATATCTCTCTTCCTCCCTCGGGACCCTGTTTTCTGCTCTCTGTGCTTCTATCCATCACGAGGCTCTCCGAGGCTCCTGGTGTCTGTCGGCGTGAGGAAGAAAGATGGATTGTAGTGAAAGAGAGAGAGGGAGAGAGTGCCTAAAGTTTGAGTTTATACTGTTGTGTTTGTTTGTCGTGTTTATTATGTTGTTGTGGTGGCTGAGGTCAGTGTGCGTCTCTTTGCTTGATAAAGAGATCTTATATATCATCCTCCTTTTGATTGACCCCTTGTTTCTTAAAGTGCTTTATTGGCTGCGATTCACTCAATACCTGCCAAAGTATTAAGTGCTCTTTCTATCTGGCTGGATATCAAACGCTGGTGAGCTTCCTCTTCAGCGTTTTTGGGCATCATAAGTGCATTCAAATGTTTGAATTGAGTAGTAAGCTGCCTATCTAGATGGCATTTTCATGTTCCTGTAGCTCGGAGGTAGAGTATTGGATGAAAGCATCTGCCAAATGTATGAATTTAAATGTTTAATTTGTTCAAAATGAACTTGAATTGGCTATCTAGATAGTGGGTGAATTCAAATGTTTGAATAAAGTCATGAGCTTTCTATAGCACCATCATATTTTTGGATGTCATAGTATGAACCAGTGGCGGCCAGTGACTTCTTTTTTTGAGGGCGCACGATGCGACGTCCGTCACAACATGTATGTAGCCCGTCATGTGTGTGGTTCGTAATTTCAAAATATGTGTTCGGCACGTCTAGTGAACCTGTGTGCATCACGTGTCTTGTCAAAATAAGTGCCTGCTGCAGACGCGTCTAAAGGGTTTATGATAAAAGAGACGCGGGACAAGACCACCTATGCCGAGTCCGAGTCAAGTCTTTGAAGGGTTGAGATCGAGTCGAGACCGAGTCCGTTGGTTTTCAAATACAGTTGAGTCCAAGTCAAGACCGAGTCTTTCAGGAAGCAAGTCTGAGTCGACACCGAGTCCTTTAGGAGTCAAACCGAGTCGAGACCAAGACCATAAAAACATGTCAGTTTTCATATTCATGATTTAATATCACCCCAGTTAATAATCAACAGTTAGGCCTACAGACTAAGCTAGATTGGGAATTGTGTAGAGGAGCAGTCTTAAATTCTTAATATGGACTATGCTTTTACTATCATTAAAAAATCTCTACCACATGCATCATCTCCTGCCTATTTTTCTAGAAATAAATAAACGGCTCTTATGGCATCTTTGCATTGCACCATGGGATGTAATTTTCAAATAATGCCCATTTTATTGCATTTTATTATTATTGGTATGTGTTGTGTGGTTTTTTATATGAACATTAAAAATGCATTGTTCTCAAGGACTCGGTTTGAAATTACGAGTCCTTCTCCTCCCACTGTGGTCCATGACCGAGTCAAGACCGAGTCTTTGATTTTTACCTTGTTGAATAGCACATGAATAATTATAGTCATAACCAAATACAGTTTGAAATGAATTTAATATCTTGCAAGAGGAGCTTGCGTCTGCACAATTTAGACACAATGCAGGGAAAAGGTTACCTTCAACTCTGCCCTCACACTTTTAAACTCAGCTGTTTTCAGACATTTTCACATCCTGTTTATTTAAAGTCTCTACACTCTGTACAGAGGAAGTATAAACAGTAAGATAGTATAATTTTCCATCGCTATATATCACATAGTCAACTAAACTTAAGGTCAAGAGAGAAAATATGTAGCAAGTTAGATAACTTATGCAGCTTATACCATAAAACTCTTAATAAACAGCAATAAATGCTCAAATCAGTAAAGATAAAATTTTCCATGACATTACACATGACATTAAGCAAGTGTCTGGCAAACATGAGCGTCTCTTTTATTATAAACCCCTTCGAAGCGTCTGCAGCAGGCACTTATTTTGACATGACGCATGATGCACAAAAGCACACATATTTTGACATGAAGAGACACACACATGACGGGGTAAATACCTATTTTAACTGTGCTCCCTCGAAAAAGAAGTCACGGGCCGCACTGGGGTACACTCTCAGAAATAAAGGTACAAAAGTTGTCACTGGGACAGTACCCATTCAAAAAAGTATACCTTTGTACACAAAGAGTGCATATTAGTACTTCAAAGGTACATATTGGTAATTCAAATATACATATTTGTACCTAAATTGTTCATATTAGAACCTTTTTTAAAGGGTACTTCCCCAGTGACAGCTTTGAACCTTTCTTTTTGACAGTGTACCCTATTGAAAAATCCAGCAAAGACTAGCATAAGCTGGTAGCTTGTTTTAGCTGGTTTAAGGGGGCAGTAGCTGGTCTAAGCTGGTCCTTCCAGCCTGGCCAGCTAAGTCCAGCTAGACCAGCTTAAAAAGTGATCAAAACACAGCTAGACCAGCTTGCTACACCAACAATACCAGCTAAAACCAAGCTGGGAGACCAGCTTAAACCAGCTCACCAGCTTATGCTGGTCTTAGCTGGATTTTTCAGTAGGGTAAGCTTAAATTTATTATTAACGTGTCTTTTGCTAGTTTGAACCCGGCGCAATTATCATTTTCACGTTTATCACCACTTTGTTTAAATAGCAAATGCATTTGTGCCCAATTTTGCGCCCATGGGCGTTTTGGTCTGAAAACTATGTGTGTTCAGGCACATTATTGGTGCGTTGCTCTTTTGAGGCAACTAAAATAGACTACGCCATTGACCAACTAAAACCTGCTCTAAAGTGTAAAGTCAGTGGTGCAATATTGTTTTTGTTATTTAATGAGCGCGTTAGTAATATCCGCCTATGAACGGGATGACAACACGCGTTTGCTTATCACACACATGGATGCGCAGCAGCACACAAACGCTTTTACATATGAAAAATTAAAGGATTAAAATGTAAAAGATTATTATTGAGTTTCTTGGACACAAATGAGGACCGATTACAAGACGTTAGAAGGCGTAAAGAGCAGTTTCACCTGTAGCTTGGTAAGTAATTAAATGTTTTGCTTTAAACATAAATGCTACCCCACGGATTTATTGTATATGTCGACTCTGTATCTGTGGATTTGGTAAGATGAGAAACTTTTTAAGTAATGCTTTAAAAAAAAACTCACAACGCTGTCGAGTGCTGAAATGTCTTCATACGTTTGTAAATTCTTTACCTCCTGTTTGTTACAAATAAAGTATTTTTAGAGTACAAACCTTTTCTGCCATTTTTGTAAATTATTTTTTCAGATAACACAGATCATGTAGGCTATCCATTCATTTGCAGCAATTAAAAACCTGCTAATTTTACTTCCATAACTAAAAGAAAATGACTTTTAAAGTTTTAATACAAAAATTACAATTATAATACAAATAAAAACAATGCATTTTTTTTTACATCAATCTTAAATTGGTGCTCTTAGTTTTGATTAGTTTTTCAGTTTACAAAATCCATCATCTAAATAGGGAATCGGCATGACCCGAGCGCAGCTGGCTATTAAAGGGGATGAGAGTTAAGACTCTCATTGGTTTATTGCACGTTACTCCCCAAACACACCCATTACTCATTACGAGAATAGGAACAACCCTTTAGACTCAAACCATTCAATTAGCAAAAGTAGATTCGGACACGCCTGTTTAGACCGTGCTCTGTGTGCTTTAGACAATGCGCTAAGATCATTAAAATAGGGCCTGAAATGTTTCACTCACTCAAAATGTAGGCTGTTTTAACCAATTGTTGGGTCAAACATAAACATTTTCTGAGTTCATTTAACCCAACAGCTGGGCTCGGGCACTAGGTTAAAAATAACCCACCGTTTCCAAGAGTGTACTTGCTCCTAATAACCAATTTTTGCTTATATCTAACTAAAAAGTTATGGATTGCATCTTTAAAAAACTTAGACAGCAGTTTGTGCACCCTAGGTGCATTTGAATGTTCAAAGAGGATCTAGTAGGTTGCCTACTTAGTATTTTTGGGCATCATAACCATGTTCAAAATGTACCTAGTGAGCTGCCTACATTGACAGCATTTTGAGGCATCATCTTTGGGCAGGTTTTGAAAATGCATGTCTACAGGTCGTTCTGTCCTTTCCAGCCCCCCGCCCTGACTCTCTCTCTCTCTTTAGGGGGTGTTGAAATGAACTAATGATGTTTGACAGGCTGAGAGAGAGACGCATGACCAACAATGACTGTAAAAAGAGCGGGAAAGAGAAAAAAAAATGTATTCCTATTATGAGCTGCTGTCCTGTAATGATGTAAAAAAATATTTTTTTTTCCATCGTGGTTTGTGACAGATGATATGTACTGTATGTCCTCTAGAAGTGAGAGCCCATATCTTTTTGTGTACATATAGATTTGGACAGTTACATTGATAGTGTACTCTAGATTGACATATACAGCAAACAGTATTTACACTGGATTGCCTATATCATGTTTTCTAGTATATCATGTTTTGTGCGATACAGAGAACAACTTCAATGTCAACATGACATCTACAAACTCAAAGCAAGCAAATATTTATACTGTAAGTGTGCATTTTGTTGTGTATGCTTAACCCGACCACAACAATAATGATGCTATTGCATGTTTTTCTTCCAATATTATTAATAATAAATATGTACTTATTACGCTGTAACTGTTTATCTCTGTCAAAAAAAGATTTTACAATAGATATAAAATCTACCCCAACTATTGTAGTTATTCAGCAAGCATGTTTTTAAGTGAAATGCGAATGTGAGATAGGAAAATAAAGATTGGGATGATATAAGGATTGATGCACCCAGGAGGGCAGTTATGGGTCAGAAAGGCGGGTTTGGGCGTGGCAGTTATTGGGCAACAGCTGGCATTAAGTGGGGGGATGGAGAGGGTCATGTTGACTGACTAAACGTTCGGATGACCTACTGATCTACCACACATATGTGTAACACACAAGCGTGTATTTTAGAATGAGGGTAGCTGACATTTGAAGCAGGGACAGAAGCGTTTAGCACTCAACATTTTTGTGTAATTATTGTATACTGTCTGCATTTTTATTCTCATTACTTGAGAGACTATGTGGAATAGTTTAAATAATTGATTTGTTACACCACAGGGCGATACAAGACGATTAAAAATGGTGAGAAAAACAGCACTTCAAAGTATAGACTTTATTTCATTAAAATATGGGGTATATTTTGCCTCACCTATTTGCTGACTGTACATTATCTGAGTTATTCTGTGGTTACCTACCAAATAAATTACGAAAAAATTATATTGATTTGGGTTAAAATTACTGTATTATATAAAAGGTTTCATCGGACATATGCGCGCTGTTGCGGTCACGCGCCTGAACCAAAGTGAACTTCCGATCTGTATTCATTTATCAGTCTGGCTAGTGGCTAAAGTGATCTTTGAAACAAATACCTTGTCGAAAATAAAATGTTTTGGTTTGCAAAAGATGAGGAGAGACGACGAGCATGGATTACAACTGTGCTGAGATGTTTGACAGACAGAAAAAAATGTAATGATCTGTAGCTAACATTGTATTCATGAATATCAGCTGACGTCACTCACATCTCAAACTTGTCTTCCGCCATTTTAAGTACCTGAAGTGGACGCAAAGGAACTAGAAGCTATGCCTTCAATATGTTGTGAGCATCAAAATCACTATTTTTACAACAAGGCTCGACACACAACATGATACTTTGCTCGAAGTATCACCTTTGTCTCTACACGTGAACTCGAGCATTGAGAACATTGTTTGTGTACACAGAGTTTACTAAAAAGATGTATCGATCTCTGAATGTGACGTAAGGAGTGAGGAGAGTAAAGATGGATAGCTCCTAAAGCATAGTGCTATATAACTGCATGGATAATTCGTTGTTTTGTCGCAAGTGAAAAACAATATTGACCTTCTAGTTTGAAAAAGGAGGTTCATATGAAATTCATTTATTCGCATTTAGAGATCGATTCTTTATGTCTGGCAAAGATGGCGAGCGGACACCATAACAGCCGAAGTCAGTTGTTCAAAATCTTTCTTTTTAGTAAACTCTATGTACAAACAATGTTCTCAGTGCTTGCGTTCATGTGTAGAGATCCAGGTGATACTTCAAGCAAAGTTTTATGTTGTGTCACGCCTTCTTAGTGTTGTAAAAATAGTGGTAGTTCGGTAGCAGCGGACAGCGGCTGGAAGAACACATCAGGGATCGAGTAGGCATCACACCCTAACCAAGATATATATAGTTTTTTTAAGTAGCGTTTCTTTTCATGACAGGCGAGGTGCGAAATGTCGTCTTTCGTAGCCATTTCCCGTATCCGTAAAAATCATAGACAGTAAAAGATAAGAAATCCGTAAAACGTAGCAAGCTAGCCAATGCTTGTCAGTAGTCTACTGGTTCTCGGTAGGTACTCAAGATGGTGGCAGGCAACTGGAATGACGTAAAAGGTCACATGATTGATATTCATGAATTCATTCATTTTACACAGTAACGATAGCTCAGTGTAATAGTTGATATGCGTTAGATATGATATATGAACAAAGGTAATTTACTTGTCGTTTTCTTTGCTTGTTCTAGGAAATAAACTACTGTAAAAGGGCTCTGTTGTTATTGATTCAATGTGGAAGTCTACCTGAAGTTGCTTTTAGTCCACAAAAGCTGTTTGTTTATGTTGTTGATCCTGAAACAAAAAAAATGCATGGACAACACAGGACACGCCGTTTTGTTAGACGTGTTTATATTTGAGTCTAGATTTAAAATAAACTTGTGAGGGACTTGATACGAACGGCCTCTTAAAGGAAAAGGATCTGATTGTATTTTTTTTTAAATCTAAGTCATAGATGTAACAATGAGTTGTCTATGAATAGTTATTATTCATTTGTCTATTGCAAGAGAAACAAAAATCTGATGCAAAACTCATCAGATTATTATTAAAAAAGTAAGTTTCATACAAATATGATGTTTTCCCAAGAAAACCAATTGTTGAAAGTCCATTATATATTTGTTACTTTTTTGACGCAATGTTGGCCTACCTTACATTGTTTGGCAATATACATAATCTAAGTACTAAAAAATTAAGGATTTTTTTGTTTCCCCTTCATACTTGATAAATCTTGCTTGTGTATTGTATATCAGTGGTTTCTAAACTTTTTCAGCCGAACACATTTGTGTTCGAAACAAACACATTTGTTCCCTTTCAGTGGTTTTTAAATAAGTTTAATTAAATAATATTAAAATACCTTATGGTAGGGCTGCAAATGAATTGCAAGGCTGCAGAACAGTACACTATTGCAGACTTATGTAGACTACTGAGGATTTAATTATATTATTTTAATATAGTTAGTCAAGAACTAAAGTGGGCCGGTTTAAGGCATGAAACTCCTGGGCTGAAAATGAGTCCTACCCCGGCCCTGCTTTACGATGTCATAGGTGCATTTTTGGCTTGAAAGTGCTTGAATCTATTTTATGCAAGAATCCATATTATTCCCTGTGTAGTGTAGGATAATATCATAAAATTCTAGACTTTTTAAGCACACGTGCTAAACTGTTCGCTATAAATGCTTATATCTTCTGTATGCGAATGTTGATTCATATCAAAATGCTTTTTTGCATAGTTGTGTTTGAGCATGAAAACGTCTCGGGTTACGCATGTAACTGTTGTTCCATGAGAAGGGAACGAGATGCTGTGTGTCCCTTGCCATACTTCCTGCGTCCCTGTAAATTTGGCAATATTTCAGATAGCGATATACTTCCTGGCTCCCGCGTCACCCTGTCTTTGTCATTAAGCCTCACCATTGGTTGAATTTGATATACACATTCAGACGCACTTTCCCCTGGAGGCGTCCCCAAAGTGTCACCGCAGTGACGCAGCACGAGTTCCCTCGAAAGGGAACTGTAACAGTGTATCTTAAAAGGTAGCACGATGTAACATTGCTCTCGCTTGAAATGTGTCCCCACATTTAATCCTTGAATTTGAAAGTATTGGACCTAGAAAGTCCTTGAACGGTCCTTGAATTTGAAGTTAACTAAGGTGTGAGAACCCTGTTATTTGAATAAATATCAAAAATCTAAAAAATTATAGCTGACAACAACATGAACACTGTACAGTTGGTTTTGTGACTGTTTGTGACTTTAAGTCATTCCATTTAAATGCTGTTTAAAGTCGAAACGTATATATTATGAAGTTACTTTAAAGACGGTCCCCAAATTCACCACTATCTTATTGTCAATTATTGACAAATCTATTTCAGCTTGAGTTTGTTCATCCATGCTAATTCATCAAAATATGCTTTTGCTGTCTACAAACAAAACAACATGTTCAATCGAGTACACTTAAGCTTTAATCACATCTCAAGAATAAAACTTTTATTATGACAAGATCACGAGAAAACAACTTTTGTTTTTCGAGATCACAAGAAAATTAAGTCGAGATCACGAGAAAACAACATTTGTTATCTAGAGATAACGAGAAATGAAGGTGTGATCACGAGAAAACAAGCAAGCAAAAATAAACATAGTACACAACCCCTCTCGGTCTCTATACAATCTCTTGGTAATTTGTCTTAAAAATAAAGGTGCCTCACAATGCCATAGAGCAGTGCTTCCCAATCCTGGTCCTCGAGGACCCCCTCCCAGAAAGTTTTAGATGTCACCTTATTTAAAACACCTGATTTAACTAATCAGCCTCCTTCTAAAATGGTAAACATGTGTCCCTAACAAGCTGATGAGCTAAATCAAGTATTTTAAATAAGGAGATCTAAAACATTCTGGGAGGGGTCCTCGAGGACCAGGATTGGGAAACACTGCCATAGAAGAACCTTTTTTGTCTAATTTCATTTCGTTTCAACACCTTATTTATCCCCTACACTCTTAAAACAAACGGTGCTATATAGCACCAAAAGTGGTTCTTTGCTCGCAATCATAGAAGAACCGCCTCCAGTGCCACATAGCACCAGTGAAGCACCTGTAAGGCACCTGTGTAGAACCACATAGTGCTATGTAGAACCATATGTGGTTCTAAACAGTAAGTAAAACATGTAAAGGATCTTGCATGATTCTTCTAGCTAACCTCAACATTTGCTGCTCATTCACAGAAGATAGAGTTTCTGTGGTCTTTTAGTCAGAAAATGTATTATCCCAAAAAAAACAGCTGGTCATCTAGATGAAAACGACTAACAAGAATGTGTGTCCATAATAAACACCTTTGCATCATCAACCCCTCTGCCCTTGCGATACGCAAACTGAAGTGGGTCCAACTGAGACTCAGTAATTTTTAAAATATTATCTTTGATCATTCTCTCCATTGCCTTCATCACAAGGGAGGTAAGTGCAATAGGCCTCAGGTCATTCAAGACTTTAACAGAACTCTTTTTTGGTATTGGAATGACTGTAGAGCATTTCCAGAGCAGAGGAACTGTGCCACTAGCCAAGGAGTTTTGAAATACTCCCCCTAACTGCACTGCACAGTTCCTTAAAGTTGTCTGGTCCAGGTGAAGAGTTTGCTTTGGTCTTTTTTAAAGCACACATCACTTCCTCCATACCTATTGTGAGAGTAGAGTCTTTCAGTTTTAAAGTGGAAATGATTGTTTCCACTTGTCAGACTTGAATCTTGTAAAGAATTAATTTAAGTCGTTAGGGAGAGATGTTAAGGCACTCCATGCGATCTGTATATGCTTAGCAGTATGGGATTCACAATTGGTTCTATAAACAACCTTTAACATCCAAAAAATCTTTCTGTTTCACAAGAAGATTATAGATTAGATTATGAGAAATGGTTCTTTAAATAACCTTTGACTAAATTGTTCTTCTATGGCATTGCTGTGAATAAACTTTTAAGCAGATATATCCAGAGGTGGAACGTAACGAATTACATTTACTCACATTACTGTAATTGAGTAGTTTTTTGTGTACTTTTACTTTTTTAAATAGTTTTTAAAATCTGTACTTTTACTTAAGTATGTTTTGTTTAAAGTATTGTACTTCGCTACATTTTAAATCATATCCGTTAGTGAGTAAAAAAGAAGTAAAAGGTTAAAAGACGCGCAACCGATGATTGATGGCCGGGGGAACGCGCAAAAAGAACCATGGAGACGGACGAGGCAGGCACGCGCCTCAGTTCAAATCTTATGAAAGAAACCCCTGGCCATATTTAAGCGACCACTTTCCACTGACGCGAAGCGAGTGTTTTATTCCAAGGTAGGATTCATGCTCTTAAGTACGAAATTGCAGACCGGGTTTTTACTGCTCATTTGCACGACGCGTTTTTAATACCATGCGCATTATCTTCCGAGGTCTAGCAGCTTCGCCTCAAGGCAAACACAACTTAAGAACGTCCTCGAGAATGCGCAGGTCATTAGACATTGCAGAGAGAGAGAGAGAGAGAGAGAGAGAGAGAGAGAGAGAGAGAGAAGATAAAGGTCTGGCATCAGGTACCCAGGTCAGGGAAGCTAGAAGACAATAAACATGTCAAAAGTATATAGCCATGGCACTCATCTCATTATATGCTCATTTAAACTAGATATATAGTTTAATAAAATAATGTATGTTACCAGCATTGTCAATTACAACCTTACTATAGTGATTGTATTTACTAGTCTCCTTTTCCACAAAGTATTTGGTCCAGAGGTCAATTTAGTCGCTAATATCCAGACAAAAGTGCATAACTCGCATGTAAAAATCAGTAAATAATTCCATCAATGTTTCTTAGTTTAAAAAAGCTTTTTATTTTATTAACTTTTTGTTATTGCACTTTAATTGTAAAGATGTTCCTACAATTAAAAACAACTAGTTTAAGATTTATATTCCCTTGTCGTTTTTGAACTATACTAGAATCTTCCACCTCTAACTTTACTTTTACTTAAGTAAAATATTATTAAAGTAACTTTGCTTTTACTTGAGTACAATATTTTATTGCTATTTCCACCTCTGGATATATAATGTAAATCTGACTTTTTTCATGTTTAAGTGCTATAATTGGGTCCTAAGTGCATCAACCTAGAAAATGTGAAAAAGAACAACCCATTAACTTAGTTTTGGTAAACCATTTTCTGCAAGCATGTGAAAAAATTATTAAATTGAAATTTGGCTCCCCTTGTGATGACAGAAAGGGATAATATCGCCCCTTAAAGGCGGAGTCCACGATGTTTGAAAAACGCGTTGGAAAAGGAGACGGGCGACTACCAAAACACACTTATAGCCAATCAAATCAAATCAAATGCCGGGTTGCGTATGTGTGGGGCGGGTCTATCAACAGAAGGTCCAGATTCTATTGGGGTAGGGGCGTGTTTGTTTAGGTGATTTCAAATATCAACATTGGCTTTCAAACATCATGGACTCCGCCTTTAATCTGCACTATCCAACCACGGCACTGCCATTTAGTGCAGAGATCAGCTCATTTGCATTTAAAAGGACACACCTATTTTTTTCTCAATTTTAACATAATTGTAATGTATTATCTATATAATAATTTGAGCAAGAACTTCACATTCTCTGGGGACACCAAAAATGAATTTCAAAAAGTCTTGTGAAACTTCCCCTTTAAAAACCTTTATTTTTTAAGAGTATGGCTAATTTATATTAATTTGTACGACCACATTTGTATGTTTTTGTACAATTTGCTTTTGCCCCTGTGACATTGGGGTTAGTGGTGGGGTTTCGTTATTGTTTTTGTTTTTTTTATAATCATACGTATTTGTACAATTGAAGCCAACTTGTGAATTTCCATGAGATAAGGCTGGAACTGAAAATAGTTATTTTTTATAGACACTTCTTTTTTAATGTTGCTGCGGTTACACGCCTGGCCTGGAGTTAACTTTGAGTCTATGCTTGTTTGTCTGGATATTAGCGACTAAATTGACCTCTGGACCAAATACTTTGTGGAAAATAAAAGCATTTTGGTTTTCAAAAAATGAAAGGAGACAGTGAGCATAGATCACTGATGTGTGGATTTGGCAGCCACCCTACTAAAAACTCCAGCATAAGCTGGTGAGCTGGTTTTAGCTGGTCTCCCAGCTTGGTTTTAGTTGGTTTTGATGGTGTAGCAAGCTGGTCTAGCTGTGTTTTGGTCACTCTTTAAGCTGGTCTAGCGGGAAACCAGCTGACTCACCAGCTTGACCAGCTTTGCCAGGCTGGGAGGACCATTTTAAACCAACTACTGCCACCTTAAACCAGCTAAATCAGCTACAATCTTATGCTGGTCTTAGCTGGATTTTTTAGTAGAGCAGGCAAGAATTAAAATTCAGAAGCTTACATTGTATACATTCACCGTATAGCTCTGTGTACTGGTTAATACGCTTTATATATAATCTGAACTAAGATAATTTACTTGTTATTTATTTTGCTTGTTATCAGCAACAATCTACTCTACAGGGACTCTGTTGTTATTGATTCTTTGCAGAGGTCCACCAGAAGTTAAGTTTGGGCCACAAAAGCCGTTTATGTTTATGTTATTGCCGCTGAAACCGTCTGTATGGCAGCGCTCTCAACAACCTTTGAGCACCTTTACTTTAACTGTGTAGGAGATTGGTTGCCAGTGAGCAATTTATACAAAAATATTCTAGTTTAAAATACAGCAATAAGCCTCAAGTATTCCAGAGTCAAGCTATAAACTCCACGAATCAATATTCGCTACGTTTAAGATTCACAGTCAAGCAAATGTTTTCCAGCAGTTAGAAGATCAAACCAAAATCTTGATCAAATCTTGTACGTTTACTCAGTCTGACCGATCAATAAGTCAACAAGGACTTCATCTTCTCCAGCTGTTGTGCACACACACCCAGTTGGACATCACAGAAAACCGATAGGACCTTTAATGCCAATCAAACGTTAACCGGGCTGAAAAACAGACATCTACAAATGTGGTGAAAGAACCACATCGTCAGAGAGATGGAGGAGAGGGTGTAGAGGTGAGAGATTACTGAAGGGAAAATATGGAGAGACATAGAGACAGATGGAGAGAGCAGGGCGAGCAAAAAAGAAGTGAAGCACATATGGAGAGAGATGAGAAAAGAAAAGGAGGAGATGGAGAGATGACGGGGTTATTTTTACTGAGTGTTGTTGGACACTATTTATTACGCTTCAACCTGTGTTATCACCCGCATACAAACACTCATCATCATCCCTCTCTCTCTATGTCTGTCTTTCGCTGTATTCATCTGTTTATCTGTAATCTCTCGTTTTTGTTTCTTTCAGCAGCCACCCTTTCCGGCTTTATTTTTCCATCAGTTTCTCTCTCTCTCATCTGTGTGAGGAGGACGGAGGGTGTAAACTATGTTGCTTTAAATATAGACTGCGTGTTTTCTGCACCCTCACACATTTGTTTGCGTGTAAGTGTGTAAGTGTTTGAGAGAGAGGTAGAGAGAGAGAGACGCGATGAAGAATGACACTGTCTGGGTGTGTTAAGCTCAATTTTATGTGTGCATTGTCTGAAGCATTGCTTCTCAACTAATAGGTCATGCCCCAAAAATGGGTCACAGGTCTCTTCTGGTCAAGATTTGTCCAGTTAGCGTGGCCTGTTAACCCCTGCTGAGCTGTAACTACACCATCTGGACCCAACAACATCTCTATTGACAGACACTGAAAATTGCTATATGCACGAATAGATACAATATAGCTAATGTTTCATTGTAGTTTTACGAGCATGAATATGTCTCTGTCTCTTAAGCTTATAATGGAAATGGCTGTGGTTGCATCAGTCAGTTAGCGCAGAATCATTTATCCAGGGTTGTGGACCATAATAAAATGCAACTAATTATAATTGTCATTTTATGATAGCAAAATAAATAGCCTGATGAACTATAAACGGAAGAAAATGCTTTTTTTGTTGACATTAAAGGATGTGCACCTTGGTTCTGTTTTGGTGTGCAAAATGTACACTCAATCTCTCAAAGATTAGATTCAGGGTTAAAGAAAATATGACCTTTATATGAAGATCACAAGCAACAATGATAAATGTGGTTTGCGGTGACCATGGTTTGTTTATTTGTTTAATAATGATAATAATAATAATAATAATAAGAAAACAAAAATGAGAATAGCAAAATAATATTTACAATATTTACAGGGGTGGAACACAAAACACAGAACCAAAGGAAAGGGGACGAGAGTGGTGCTAAATCAACGAAAGAAACAAAACAAAACGAAGCTAACTATTTTTAAAGACCTCTAAACTAATCTAAAGAAAATAAAAATAAAACAAAAGGTCTTCAGCGTATACACGCCCTAACTAAACTACACAAGCTAGATAAAAGTCGGGGAAAAACATACAAGGGTGGCACTCACTCCTAAACTAGTGTGTCTAATACAAAATTAAGATCTCCCTACGTGTGCACAATGTATGTCGCGCGACAATCTTACCTGTCCGCCTTTCCCCGGCACGGGGAAAACGAAACGCCAGAACATTCAGGAGAAAACAACGGGATAAATGAGATAACGAAAAACGAGAATGAACTGACATACACAGGCGGGGTAAATATAACAAGCGAAACAGACAGTACACAGTAACAGAAGGGTGTATAATTGTACAGTAAATGAGCCGCAAATGACTGACGCGCGTTTGAACTGGCGTCCTTTTTAAAACTGTGGGAGAATGGAGATTGGTGGAACCTGATGTGACGTCATTTATATACTGCAATGATTGACATGTTGATGGTCCAATCGGGAAACTGGGTGTATCTGGAGAGAGAGACAGCGGAGAGAGAGAGAGAGAGAGAGACACAACAACAAAGACACACCTACACGGACGTGCCAGCTGTTTTTCAGCCGAGCGCTTGGTAGGTGTGATGCTTCAGCTGTGAGCCGGTTGGTTGCTGTGGTAATGTCCCGCCCCTCCTCCACTGTAATTGGATGGCCGTGTGAAAACTGACATTGACGAGCGGAGCTTCTCACTCAAAGTTGAATATGGTTTTCAGCGCGGAGCTGCTTGCTTATTGGAAAAACGAGCGTGTCGCAACGCATCGCTTTCATTATGCATAGGCTTATGGTAATTGTCAAAATAGTTTTTCCAACTTGTCATCCTGGCATAATGTACAGTTTAAATGAAATAAAATGAAAAATACACTGCTGTGGACGTTGTTTACTTCATTAATGTGCTTTACTGTGTTAATGGAATAAGGATGCAAGTAGGATTCGGTATTCGGTTTCGGATTCGGCCGAATCTTAAATGGTGGATTCGGGATTCGGCCGAACCTAAAAAATCTGGATTCGGTGCATCCCTAATATATATAGACCGTTTCAGCAGTAACAACATAAACAAGCGGCTGTCGCGGACCGACGTAACTTCCGGTAAACTCCGCTAAGAGTAAATAACAACAAAGTACTTTAAACGTAGTTTATTTATATAACAAGCAAAAAACAGCACATAGATTACGTAGGAAACCAACACTTTTGTTATTTTCGACGAGGCATTTGTTCAAGAGATCAGTTTAGCAACTAGTCAGACCATTAAAAAAACGAAACAGGAATTAAGGTTCGGATCCAGACGTGTATCACGTGCGTCCGATGAAGCCGTATATATATATATATATATATATATATATAAAAGGATAAAATGTCAGTATTTTTCTTAATTTAATAGAACAGTTTACAGTTTAAATGCAGTTTAAAATTGCAGTTTCAACGCAGCTTCAAAGGGCTCTAAATGATCCCAACTAAGGCATAAGGGTCCTATCTAGCAAAACGATTGTCCTTTACGTCAAGAAAAATAAAAATATGCACTTTTAAACTACAACTTCTCATATTGCCCCAGCTCTGTGACGCGCCAGCAGGACCTTACGTATTGCATAAGCATGTCGAAAGGTCCCACATGAACGCGAAACTACCACCCCAGTGTGGAGAAAGAGGACTGTTACGATGTTGTTGTATGTGGAATGATATTAATTAATGTCTTTGTTGTTTAAAATGGTCTGCAAGTGTGCGTATCACATGGCTGGTGCAAGATGAGAAGTTTTGGTTTAAAAGTGCATATTTTTTATTTTTCTTGCCAAAAATGACAATCGCTTTGCTAGATAAAGACCCTTATGCCTCATATGGGATCGTTTAGAATCCTTTGAAGCTGCGTTAAAACTGCAATTGCATTGAAACTGTAAACTGTTGAGGTCCAATAAAGTCTATTAAATTTTTTTTTTAAAAATTAAGAAAAATCTTGGAATGTTTTCCTAAAAAAAAATTCTTCTTGACTGAACAAAGAAAGACATCAGCATTTTGGATGATATAGGGGTGGGTAAATTATCAGGATTTAAAAAAGTGGAATATTCCTTTAAATTTGGGTCTTGAAAGAAAGCCACTGTTTTAATCGTGTGTTCGATTCATTTATAGCCTTTTTACTTTATGTGATTTCTCTGATCGGATAGCTGAAGGAATGTTTGTACCAAATGTTTTTGGAGCACCACTGACATCCATAATATTTTTTCTTACTATGGCAGTCACAGGTGCAAATATTCCTCTAAATATTCTCCTTTGTGTTCAGCAAAACAAATAAATGTATATAGGTTTGAAAGAACTTTAGGGTGAGTAAATTATTTTTGGGTAAACTATCCCTTTAAAGTCCCATTCATTCTCTGTTTTTGAAGCTTTGATTGTGTTTACAGTGCACAATATAACGTGTGTTCATGTTTCACGTGTTAAAAAACGCGGTATTTTCACACAATTTACTTATCTGTCCTAAAAACGGTCTGATGTCATCCTTGTTCTATGAAGTCCCTCCTTCAGAAATACGTAACGAGTTCTGATTGTGTAGTTTGTTTAGTGTGTTGTGATTCAATAGCAATTAGCTTAGCAGAGCCATTTGAGCCAAAGCTGGCAACTGACGTGTGGGCGGAGTTTAGTCAAAAACTGTTGTATTGACGTCATTCAAACGGGAAGTAGAGGGCTGTAGTCCAAACCGGCTGTTCACTGTAAGCTTTGAAAGGGGAATTCTGTTAATGAAAATATATCGCCTGGCAGTGAACTTTCAGCGTTATCATTTTACAGGTATTATTTATGCTATTATAGCAACATTACACACTAACTAAAGTTAAAAAAATTGGATCAGGAAGAATGTGACCTTTAAGCCCATAAAATGCTTCAGTGAGTCACAATTTAAACACTACATGATAATAGCGCTATTATGGCCAATCGTTCTAGACAAAGGTGCTTAAAACATTCAAAACAAACCTCTCTGTCAATGATCGCACACCTGTGGAGCAAGGGCTACAGCTTTTGTCCTTCATCATTTTATTGCTAGGTTACATCTCTGTTAGTCTTAGCCTCAAACGTCATGGCCATGGACCGTTGGCATATGGCACACTTTTCTGGAAACACTTCAGCTGCTTCGAAAGTCAACCTCTGATTGGTTTAATTACAGGATTTCCGGCAAACGTGTGTGTGTGTTGTGTGTTTTAAAGGTCTGCCTGGAAACAACACAAAGCGAAAAGGAAGCAATGTTCACAGCAAAGTTTTTAAAAGACATCCAGGAGTTTTGCTGGATCCAATTTGTGGAGATGTGTTTGCCATTGTTGTTATAAACTCGAGAGATGTGCCATTGTTGTTCTTGAACTTCAGATACATTCGTGAATGAATGATTTACTGGTTGCACACCGGTCTGTTATTGTGGAGACATTTTCTCACCCTTAAACATGACGCAACACAAAGAAAAACGTGATTGGTTGCTTTACATGTCAGTCATATGGCCTCTCTGGCAGTCCTTGGCCATTTAAAGCGGCAATGGTTTCCAGACCTTCAGTATGAACCTACATCTCTGTTGACAATCGAACAGCTGAAAAGCTAACAGTGTTGCAAATTTTTTTCTTCTTACATCATAGTCCCTCATACAATATTAATTTTCACTGGAAAATACACAGTGCTGAATTAAAATTGGTTGTAAATGTCATTTCATGTTGACTTTAAAGGATAATTCCGGTATTTAACACTTTGAGTCTCATTTCTGGTTTGTTTTGGATGAACTACAGTGATGGACAAAAAAATTTTGACAATGGGTCGTGTCTTGAGTTTTTGACTTGTTTAGAAGCGTCTCTTGACTTTAGAATGGAAGTCAATGGCCATGCACAAACATGTCATTAAAACAACACTTAACGTTCATTTTCAAAACTGTGCTACTCACCGAGTGGTTCGTGGCGTTCGTTGATGATTAAAAACAAGTGGTGTAGCGAAATACAGTTTCTGTCGTGTTTTATTTGGCATTTTGTATAATTCCATTGACTTCTCTTGGAAGACTGTTTGCTCGCTGATATATCACTCCGCCGCCGGGAAACAGAAAAGGGTCTGTTTGTTTTTACATGTGGTTGTAGTTTTTTCGCTCAGTTTCTCTCAGAAGAAATTTTTCCCATATTTGTAGGGCTGGACCAGAATATTCGAATATTTGTTCCGTGGGTTGACATTCGATTTTCAGTTTTGAGATTCGAATATATATATAAATATTTTTCAGCGTTAATGCAGAGCTTTTGCCAAGCAGGAAGTGCGCTTCACGCTCCCGCTCTATAGGTGGCGCAGACAGACCAACATCCATAGCCAACAGCCACCAAACGGCACCAGTGTGGAAGAGATCGCCTTGAACGTAAAGCGCGCTTCCTGCTTTGGCATTTACGCTAATAGTGTTGTAAAAAACTTTCAGTTTCTTGCAAAAAGTGATTGATTTGCTTCACAAGATGTCAATATGTCACACGGAGTTATGGGGGATTACTGTTGTATTGGATATATATGCTTTAGCTCTTAAAGTGTGCGGATCTGTTGACTTGCATGACGGAGCACCGGGGTTTCTGCAAAATATCTTCTTTATTGTTCTGCCGATGAAAAAAACATATTGGATGGTGTAACTGTTATAAATAAACTTGATTTTGAAAGTATGCTACCGTTTTATTACAGTTTGTTGGACTACGTTCATTCATGCTTCAGACTCCAATATAGAGCGGAAGTATATACGCGGTTGTGAGGTATCTGAAAAAATAGTTCCACTATAGCAAATAACACGGATTGAAATCATACATTGCGCCAATATATTTGTTTTTAATCATCAACGAACACCACGAACCACTCGGTGAGTAGTACAGTTTTGAAAATGAACGTTAAGTGTTGTTTAATGACATGTTTGTGCATGACCCTTGACTTCCATTCTGAAGCAGTCAAGAGATGCTTCTAAATGAGTCGAAAAGTCAAGACTCGACCCATTGTCAAAATTTCTGTGTCCATCACTGTAGTTCATCCAAAACAAACCAGAAATGAGACTCAAAGTGTTAAATACCGGAATTATCCTTTAAGATAAGATTGATGAGGTAAAACGGATGATAGGCTACACACATAGAGAATTTTTTTTTTGTTCTTTCACAGCTCATGAGATCTGATTTTTGTTTCATTTAAGTATCATCATAATCTTTTTTTGGTTTAATTTAACCCAACGTCTGGGTTTGTCCCTTTTTGACCTTGCATTTGACTGTATGAGATTTTGTGGTGGTGTGATAACCTTAAGCAAAATAATTCAGTTTCACTGAGTTGCGAGATTGCCATTGCAACACTAAAATGTGTTATCAAAGGTCAGAAATATCTGAAACGCAGGAGACTTTAGCAAAAGTTTCCATTTGCTCTCCATTTAATATCATTGCTGTCTAGAAATAATAACTGAGCTATTGAAGAAATCTCATCTGCGATTTTTCTTTCTTATGGGCACAAATAAACATCCATTCTGTCTCCTCACAGCGCTCAATTCATTCCTGTGATTAGAGCCATCGAGTGTCCTGACATTGCCGGTTAAATGGATCAGATGCCATTTTGAGAGTCTAAGTGCCCCCTGCAGCAGTTGTCCACTTCACAGAGAATGTGCGTGTCACCCTCTAATCGCTTATTAACTGCGAACACCGCTCTAATTGGTTGCCAATAAGTAGTCGTCACTGTGTGTTTAAGCTAAAGGCTAATTTTAGCATATAACCCACTGCCATACGTTCATTGCTTTACAGTAACTCTAAATATCCAGCTTCCTCGATTTACAGCGTGCGTGCGGTTTTTAGCACACAAATGTAGCCAGATGTTTGTGATGAAGAGACTTAGCTTTTTCTCATGCCTTCTGTTCCTGCTCTATTTTTGAAAGTAACGTCTTGTTAAAGGCATTTAGGCTAATGAAGCTGGTTTCGGCTCTGCATCGCACCCACCCAGTGCACCTGCTTGTGGCATAAATACCTTCAGGCAAAAAACGCCATTTGGCTTGCAATGGAATGGGTTAATCCCAGCACCAACAAAGCATTAGGGTAGAATTAGGCCAGCGTTTAGCCAGAACCAAGCCAAACGGTCGGATTGACAAATGCAAATGTGAGGTAATCATTAGGCCAAGATCAACCCAGCAATTAAAAATGTTTGCCCAGCATTCAGCCAGCATATGTCAAGTACGCTGCCAACTTCTCCCCACATTTAATTTCTCTGAGTACAAAGTTTGGTCCAGAATCAAATCAGCTTTTTTGGACTGTATTCAGTAAACACTCCAAGCTAGGGGTGGGCGATATGGGGGAAATATCATTTCCAATCATAGATTTCACGATTTTATCACAGTTCTTTTTCATTTTGGTTTTTTAAAGACTATTTTGCCATTACTGAGCCTTAATACAGCCATACTAATGCCCCCATTTAAAAATGCAGTCCCACAGGGGAACAGAATATGCGCGGACAGTACACTTACAACAGCGCATGCACGAGAAAATACTGAGTCAGGACACTACACTACAAAAATTACATGAAGGAAATAAACAGCATTTACACACACACTATCGTTTTCTCTTTATTTTCACTTCTTCCAAGAACAGAAAGCTGTGGAGCATTTTCGTCACCATAATGTTTGATTCCTGTTCTTTGTTTTCGTGATGTTTGTTCTGAACTTTGTTTGCAATGGTGGATCGGCTACTTTTCTTCACTTCTCCTTAATTTTTTTAATGTACTGTAAATGTCGCAAATCAGTGCTGCCCTGACAGCCTGGTAATACTTTAAATAAGTAATCATTTGTATTGAGTGTTAAACACGGTCATCCGCGCGTAGCCACGGTGAGTATACTTTTTGAAAGGTATACCCGGCACTCACTCGAGTGATTCTCACGAAATCCAGACTTTTTGAAAAGCCCTTGAAGTCAATTTTTTTGCACATAAAAGATTAAGGTCTGAACTTCCATTATTTTTAGAAGATTTAAAAAAAAAATCCTATAGAATTATTTACATTTTTTAGATTATCGTCAATCATTAATTATGATATTACATTAAATATATGCATTTACAAACTCATGTTTCGGTAATGAGAACTAAAAAGTTGTCTAGATACTATGACAAACAAAATTTCAACTTTTATCTGGAGAGAAAAAAATAAGAACTGCTTACCTGGTAGCCATCTTGAGTGTCACAGTTAATTATGTCCCTTCCAACACTTTTTTAAAAAATTTTAGTTCCTTGAGGGCTTAAACAATGATTGAAAATTGTTGCGGAGGATGAGAAAAATTTTCTTGGACACATTTATATTCCTTTTTATTGTCTCTACATTTACCAATGATCACCAAATACCACATGCTTCTTTACTGTAAATGTTTATAGTATAACATACACTGAAGCTTTTTATTTTTTAGATTTTTTAATTATAAATATTTCCATGTCAAAGAACCCAAATCCAGTTATGGACACGTTGTGGTAATTAAAAATGTTCCCTTAAATATGGAAAAAAAAACAAAATTGGTTTGTATGATGTCATTTGAAATCATGTGCAAAATAGTACATGAAGAGATGTTTGTAACTTTATGCTTCTTATTTTGATACTCTTACTTTGCATTTATTTTTTATCAAAATGTTTCATGAAACCTCATAAGTCTAATTTCGCAAGAATCACCCACTCGCCTTCATGTAGCGCGCGCCTCAGTTTGTCGCATACTTGCACTTGTCACGTACTTAATGTAGGCACGATACAACAATATTTCCGAAAAAGTGGATTTTAATCGTTTACAATCAAATATCGTCATATACTCCAAGCATCCATTTCCTAGGCATTCAGGCCGCGGGGTGCACGTAATTGGTGTGTATGCTTGATTCGAATAAAAAAATGCGCACCAGATACTGCTCTAAAAAGGCGCCATTTGCGTAACAACGTTGTTGGCATTTTGCTACCTAGTTACCTAATTTACTGCAATATGAGAGATTTCTCAGTCCAAACAGATAATTAATGGCATTGTTAGCAGCGATGCAACTGTCACTGGCCCAATTGGCCAATTTAAATATTTAAGTACAAAAAGACAGAAAACAGATCATGCATTGTTGCGTGCACCTCTAAAGCGCAAACCCAAAAATCCACATCTGACGGCTTCAGACAACACGCAAATACAAGTAAAAGTAAGGATAGCACGCAAATGCCAACTAAGTTCATGTTTTCCTGCACTTGAGCAGACATATTAACACAAAGTATCTCAAAATGCCACGATTAGTACACAGTATTTTACACCATCAAATGAATATGAGCAGTTGAGAAATAAAATGTGCACTGAAAAAAATGATTCATTGAATTTAATCAATTTTTTTAAGGTAAGTGGTTGCAATCAATTTATTTAAGCTACATTTAAACAAAAAAGATTAGTAAAGCAAAGTAAAATATAAAACTTTTGTTTAAATGTAGCTTAAATAAATTGATTGCAACCACTTACCTTAAAAAATTGATTAAATTCAATGAATCATTTTTTTTCAGTGTAGTTGTGTCCCTACTGCTTCTTCTGTATCAATCTAGAAAACGTGAAAAAAACCTAAGTAACTTAGTTTTGGTAAATCATTCTCTGCAAGCACATAAAAAATAGGTCTTTCAGATTTCGCCTGTTTTGTTACGTAGGTAGCAAGGTTAATTACAATAGTATTGCCCCTTAATCTTCACTATCCAACCATGGCACTGCCATTTAGTGCAGAGAGAAAGAGAGAGAAAAATAATTGACAGCACAATTGAGTTTTAATTTCCACTTTAACAAACCACCATGATTATGATCAGTAATTGCATTTCATCAGCTCATTTGCATTTTAAAGTACACACCCAAAACGTCACATTTGTGCTCACACCTACAAAGTGGCAATTTTAACATGCTAAAATAAATTATCTGTGGGGTATTTTGAGCTGAAACTTCACATACACACTCTGGGGACACCAACAATTTATTTTACATATTTAAAAAAATCTCATAATATGACCCCTTTAAAACCCAAAATTCATTAAAACCTGATGCTGTTTTTAATGTTAATCAAATCTCAGACAAAGAAAATTACAATTTCCCTTCCTTGTCTTAACTGAATAACTTTTGTAACTTTTAATAAGGATTATTCCAAAGACTAAGTAAAGACTATGAGTATTATCTGATTACTTTATTCAGTTTCTGTACTGTACCTGAAAACCTGAAATTCATTTGTATGTTTGCTCTATTGTATTTATTTGCTCATAATATTATTATTTTATGATTTTTTTTATTGCGGACCATTAAGCATACTTTTTTAAAGAATATTTGGGTTAAAACAATAACCAGGCATATTTTATTTTATGTACATCATTAGCTGCGTTTCCATTACAGATTTGCCAATTCTTTAGCTTTATTTTCTAAATGTCGACAAAAAATGATTGTGTAATGATGCCGTTTCCATTAACCGATTATATGCGACTAAAACAGTTTTTCCTCTTGCGATAAGTCATTCCAAACATCACATCGACTGATGTTGGTAGGTTTACATATATCACATCCGCCGCATGGAAAGGAAAGCCTCTTATACTTGGGAGCAGCCACATATTGAGTTTTTTTGGTAGGTTTTAGTACATACCGCGTCATCTTCAAATAATAATTATGTGACTTACCTACATCAGGTGACAGGGAAATGCGAATAAACTGTTTCCATTGCAGTTTTGCGACATACATGCCCGAATTGCTTGATAAACCACATCATGCCAGTTTAAAAAGTTTATTGCAATATATAGGAGTTAGCATGTTTCTATTGGCCATATTTTCAATTCGCAGTGTCAGTTTGCGCAATTTAAAGAGTAATGGAAACGCAGCTATTGTCTACTATGCTTAAAGGTATTGCAGAGGATTTTCTTTTTCTGGGTGGATCATCAAGACTATTGGTCCTCCTAGTTGTCAATCAGGAGTGTTGCGCAATTGCTTTTTTTTTAAAAGTGAAGAAGGCGGTTCATTTCTAAAATTTGAGAAAATCCTTCTCTACACCTTTAAACCAAAGAAATATGGCAGGAGAGTACTGAGGAGGACAGCATGTAGGATGTAGTGTAAGTACCACGCAACATCTCCAGGTGCTCCTTTGGGAATCAGGCCAAGAAAGTTATGTGCCCCCCTGCGCATAGCCCAGCATTTATCCAGCACTGGTCAGCATTAAAAAGGTCATCGATTATAGCCTAAGTGGTAATTATTGGGTAAAGTGGAGCATGGTTTGCCGTGGGCAGAATTATCATACGGCTCGAATCACATTGGCATTACATCTGGCCTTTACACACACACACACGCGCACACACACACGCACACACACACTTGTCATATGTCAGACGCCTAAAGGCCTTTACATGTGTTTCCCTCAACAGTAAACCCCAAAGCTCACAAACAACAAAACTTCATCCCCATAAGCACTGAGCAACCAACATGAACACACAATTAAATATGTTCAATTCTCTGTGGTCGCAGACTGCACAATTTCTTTGTGTTTTTTTGTTAATCCTGAGCCCAGTCTCCAGCTGCTATGAGGATTACTGTTTATGTCGTATAGTAAGGTGCATATCGTGTGATGGCTTGTGATCACATCAGTTAAAACGGATCATAATACCAGCTGTAAATGGGATATTAGATGTGCGTTTATGGCAGAAATGTATATTTATAATCACACCTATTAGAACCTCCCTGTTCTTTACTGCCTGTTCTTCAGCGCCCTTCTCTGATGACCCAAGATTACTCAGCCATCTTCATTTTTTCAATACATATTACACAGCAGTACGCTCAAAGATGATGATGATGATGATGATAGGCACGAGTCATCTAATTTACACCTGAGGCTCTTTTTCTCTCTGTTTCTAATGACATCTCATCCATCTTCTTCCTGTTGGCCAGAAGATGACCCCTTTCAGCCGGTGACCCAAGATGAGACTGTGGCGGTGGGTGGGACTGTGACACTGACCTGCAGCGTGAAGGATAACGATAACTCATCGCTCCAGTGGTCAAACACGGCCCAGCAGACCCTGTACTTCGGAGAGAAGAGAGGTGACTTTTAGCATACAGTAGATGGCTTTTAAAGGAACAGTACACATTTATTCGTTCAACCTAATGTGGTCAGATTGATATTTTAAACAACCATGAAGTTTTTCATTAGAGGTCCTCGTAGAGCGCCGACTCCATCACCAAAAATATAAAGCGACATCTGTGACACAACCCTCCTAAGACATTAATATCACCCTAAAAACAAACAGGTGGCTCCGTGATAGCAAAAAGCGAGGCGTTGGAGACAGAGAGAATGGAGGAGTGACCTGATTATAGAGGAAAACGATAGATTAAGGATGGGAGGGCAGAAAGCAAAAGAAAGATGCCTTGAAAATGCAGTCACACATAGAAGAGAGAGAGAAAGGAAGGAAGGAAAAGAAAAGAGAAGAGAAAAGGAAAGATGTACACTACATACTGTACACAGAGATAACAAACAGATGAGTGTAGAGGAATGACGGATGGGAGGATGAGCGAAGGGAGAGATAAAGAGAGAAATGATAAAGGAGGAGAATGTGCATGAAAGAGCAGGATGGAGGACAGAGGAGGAACAGCAGCTGATGAAGACAAATTAAACGCCCTTCGTTTGCTGATAAACCATGACGAGGATGCACACACACACATTTACTGTAAATCTGCATTAGAAGGCATTTTGTTTGTTTAAGCAATTTTTATGTTGAATATTTTTTATTTTATTTAGACCAGAGGTGGATAGAGAGACCCAGACATTTTTGATCAAATTAAGTGTTGCATTTGAAGCCAACAGTTGCATACATTTGGTGCCATACTGATATATTTGCATAGTTATGATGCTTACGGCGCAAAGCCATTAAATTAATAAATATTGATTTATGGAGTCGTGTACTGTTATATTGCATTTCCTTTTCTCAATACATTTAAAAGCCTATAAAGTTTCAGTGCAAGACGGCTAGATTAACATTATCAATAGATGATATCAGTGGGCTACAAAGTTGCAGAAAGTGGCCACTGTATATGTTCGTTTTGCATTTCTCTTATCTGCTCTCTGTTTCAGCGCTGAGAGATAACCGTATCCAGTTGGTTCAGTCTACGGGCACAGAGCTGATAATCACCATCTCAGATGTTCAACTGTCCGATGATGGAGAGTACACCTGTTCAATCTTTACTATGCCTGTACGGACGGCACGGGCCACCGTTACTGTTCTTGGTATGTGTCTGTGTATCATTAATAAGTGTGGGTGGTATGAATAGTGATTGCTTTTCACAAAAATATTTAATTTGGATTTACAAATGTAAATGTTTAAAATCTATATGCATCTGTATTTATAATTAGAGATGCACCAATATTAAAAATTTCTTAAAATGATTATTCAGACTGATATCTGCCGCTACCAATAGTTTGGTGGTTATATTAACTCGCATTAACTAAATTCTGTAGATTACATTTTTGAATAGTATTCATTCATTAAATCAGTGTTGGGGGTAACGCATTACAAGTAACGTGCATTACGTAATAATATTACTTTTCTAAAGTTACAAGTAAAGTATCGCATTACTTTATAAATGTACACATTAATATTTTAGTTACTTTTATAAAAAAGTAATGCAAATTACTTTTTAGTTTTATTAATTTGATTTTAAAAAAGTAACGTACTGATTTAAACTAGTCATGTCGAAACACGCACTCTATGTGTGCGCGCCTGGGCGGGAACAGTTTAAGTCAGAAACCAAGATGGCATGCCAGAGCTTGACATTTTTTAATGCAGAACTTCTCAGTCATAAAAAACACCTGCAAGGCCTGAAAGAGATCAAGGTTTAGCCAAGTAAGAAAAAGTAACGCAAAAGTAACTTAAAGTAACGCAAGTATTACTTTCCATGAAAAGTAACTAATTAACACAATTAGTTACTTTTTGGGGGGAGTAACTTAATATTGTAATGCATTACTTTTAAAAGTAACTTTCCCTAACACGGCATAAAATGACCATTAATATCGAACATTAAACGAGTGATGTTTCTTTACATTTTCAATACACAGAGCTCAAATTCTTTGCATTTTCCAGTTCTCTTTTGATTGACAGGATATATCGGCCATGACTATGGTAGCCGATAGTGTGGAAAATTGCTTTTATCGACTGATACCAATTATTGGCCAATGTATCGGTGCATCTCTATTTAAAAAAAATTAAATACTTGATTTTGCGTTATTGCATTATTTTGATAATTCATCCTGATACAACAAGAATTTGTACGTATTTTCCGTGAGTAGGCTAATTCGTATGATTAAGTAAGAAGTTAAAAGTGGTTTGTGTGAATTGTATAAAATTTAGATTGCGAGTTGCAACCAACAGGTCATCCCTCAATTTCAAAACACATAATGGTAGCCGCCACAGGACCGTCGTCGTCGTCTGAGACAACTCAGGGACAAAACGTGCTCTGTGAACAGTTTGTCCATTTAGGGCTACTTTAGAAACATGACGGTGACTTCCATTTAAGGGGAAGTGTTGTGTTGTTTGTAGATAAAAATGGCTAATTCTAAGGTAATAAAAACAATACAGTTTATTATGTAAGGTTTTTATACACGACTAATAATATTAGGGATTCACCGATACCACTTTTTAAGGATCGAGTACGAGTAACAATATTTTACCCCGGTACTTGCCGATACCGATGCCTGTTGTACTGTGTTTTTTTTTCATGTGGCAATTTTCTAAAAACAACACAATGAGACTAATGAACATATCAGCATCTTTATTTTTAACAACTTCAACTCATATTATGAAAAAACAAATCATTATTTTGTGTTTATCATCACAAATTTTCAAAGCCAATAACCTCCAAAGGGCAAAATCAATGATGTAATGCATGTCATTTTTACCTGCCTGTCACAAAGTTGTCAAAGTGCTAAAGAAATCACAGACAACATGACAATCAAATTTGAGGTATCAGTCTTTGGTATCAGGGTATTTTTACGATATACATGAGCTTGGTATCGGGCTCGATATCGTTACTATTATCGGTGCATCCCTAAATAATATAGTTATGTATATTATATTGCATTCCTGTCAAGAGATCCTTTTAAAAGTTACACAGTGCACCTTTAATCGTACAAAAATAAAAAATAACGAAACCCCACCCCTAATCTTGTCCCTAACCCCAACATCACAGGGGCAAAGGCAATGTATGAATGTGATCGTACGAATTAGCCCCCTCGTAACATACATATGAATTGCCATGAGATAGCATTGGATATTCTGTATAATAGCCGCTTATATTCGACTGTTGTCTCCTGCTTAGCTGTGCTAGTTTAATGTCTCTTACATCACTCTGCAGGCTCTCTCTTCTTGCATATTAAAATGACTTCAACTACTTAAATCAATATTTCATGTCTGTTTATTTATTTATTTGGTAAGGAGCTGAGTAATAAGCGGGTTCCTCGTTACCCTGTCAGCGTTTATTTGCGGTAACGACCGGTCCACTGTACATTATCTCTTACATATTCCTCTTGTATTTCAATATTCTAGCAATTAAGAGTGTAAGGGACTATTGTGTTGTTCATTCGGTTAATGTGATAATGATCTCAAGTTGACACAGATGTGTTTTTTAAGCTCTTTTGGAAATGTGCATCAATGGGGTTCAGAGCAGATACCTCTAAATTTTAATGCAGGAAAGGTTGTCGTGCATGGGACAACAGGCTTTCAAAATGTCATTTTCGGCCCGGACGTTGTACTTCTCTGAAAGTTTATGAGGCTATGTTGAGTGCCTTCTGCATTTCCGTTTTCACCCGGATTCTGTGCTTCACTGAAGTTTTATGGGATTATATCTTGAGTGCCTTTTGCATGAGAAAATATAGCTATTTCTTTAATTGAACCTTGGGTTTTATATGTATGTGCAACAAATGAAAATCATTGACATTTGATTTGATTTCATTTTTTGGTGGTTTTCTGTGCAGGCAAATTCCAGGCAGTACTACACTGTAAAAAATCTTGTTGCACTTACATTTTTAAGTTTAATCAACTTGAAATTACATTTTCAACTTTCTTAACTACACTTTAAAAAGTGATAAGTTAGATCAACTTAAAAATTATTTCAATTGAGTTGTTTTAACTCAAAATTAAAACATTTAAGTTAAAACAACTTATTTTTTAGGTGTTATCAATTTAAGTATTTTTTAAAGTTGATCCAACTTTTCACTTTTTACAGTGTATAGAGGAGCGGCTAAAATAATAAAAATAAAGTAACAATAACTATATATTTTTTAATTTACAGCAACTTCACTCTGGTCAAGAAAGTTTAATTAATTGTAAATTCAAGTTGATTTAACTTTTATTTACCGTAGTTGTTGTTTTCTTAGATCCTTCAAATCCTTCTGTTTTACTTTTTCATTTTCTCTTTCTTTTTCTCTTTCTCTCTCAGGTGTCCCAGGTAAGCCAGTGATAACAGGCTTTGAAGATCCTGTCCAGGAAGGCAGCAAAGTGACTCTCACCTGCACAAGTTCGGGGAGCAAACCTCCTGCCAAACTACACTGGTACAGAGGTCAAGAGGAGATACAAGGTAAATATACTGTTCACACACAGTACACGTTCAGCTATTATTGTTCAGTTTGAAGAATGTGAATTTACTGTGCATGTAGGACGTCCTGATGTCGTGGAGTCCAACCCTGATGAACCGTCCTACACGGTAACCAGCGAGCTCACGTTCACAGTCACCCGGGACGATAATGACGCCCTGATCGCCTGTGCCGTAGATCACCCATCCATCGCCAACGGAGACAAACAGACAGAGCAACCTCTCAACGTCTTGTGTAAGATACACGCGTGTACCTAATGTACCGAAACGCACGTCTCTTATATCAGCCAGCTGCTGTGCAGGGATGGGCGGCGTGAACACCGTGAGATGGCTGTTTTGTGGTTTTTGTTTCAAACCATATATTATGAAATGTAAAGCATCTATACTTATTCAATCAATCATTATCAATATTTTATACCACGCGCTGTTGCCTGGTTGAGAAATATTTCATTGAAATTGGTTATTTTTCTTTAAAACGCACACATAACCTCTCAAATGTCTTAAAATAACCAGCAGAGCAGTGTCTTAGCAATTTCTGTGGTATTAATTGACTCCTTTGAATTATTCTGCTTTACGTCGTGCCGCATTACCACCTTGGATGTGTATTATTTTCAAATAATTCAACAGCCCGTCGTCAATTATTCTTTACTTCTATAATATTATAAACGAAAGGACCAAATGATGTAGTACCTTTCATTTGTGAACAAAAACATGCATCACCATTTGAATATGCAATGAAAACCATTTTTATACAATTAACCATAATATACGATGATTCATACGTTGTTAAAAGACTTCAGTCATACCGCCCACCACTGCCTTTGTGTATATACAGTACTATGCAAGTCTTAGGCCAATGAGCATCAGATTTGTTGTTCAGCAAGGTTTTATTGCTCATTTATATTTATTCTCTCTTTATTAAGATACGTCAATCAGAACAAACAGGATATTTGCACACAAACTAATAAAAAACCTATATTAAATCCTGAAGTAATTAGATATTTATCAGATATAGAAAAGTTCCTAAATTCTGCTAAAGTTGTCACTGGGGCGTTAACCATTTCGGTATAGATATGTAACCATTATGTATCTCCAAAGGGTTTACATTGAAGCGTGAAGTGAATCTTTTTAAAATTTGCAAAAAGAAAAACCAACAAATGCGAATTGGATGCGTTTTCATCAAGTTGTTCAAGTGAATGACGGTGGTATTGGTAACCTAGTAACCAACAGTAAATTAACAACCCAGTCTCAAGGCAAGTCGTGTTATAGTAATGAAAATTTTGATTAATTTATTCGTGCTTGATGACACGAATTTCCGCTGTTTTTCGTGTCTCTGGAGACAAATCTTTTTCGTCCTGCCCAGCACGAATTTCTATCAATGGCTGTTCGTGTCTGTGGCACGACTGTTTTTATCGTGTCATTTTATATTTTGTTTTCTCATCGTTCTTTTCTATTTTTTGACCATTGTCGATTGGGGTTTGGGTTAGAATCACTTTCTGCGACTTCCTAACCCAAACCCCAACTCTAACCCCAACTCCAGGCGAGAATAGTTTTAAAAGCGGACGAAAAACATGTAGAAACAAATGCATAAAATAACATCCTTACGCAAACCCGGAATCTAACCCTAACCCCAAGCGACAATGATTTAAAAATAGAAAAGAACGATGAGAAAACAAAATATAAAATGACACGATAAAGAAAGTCGTGCCACAGACACGAACAGCCATTGATAGAAATTCGTGCTGGGAAGGACGAAAAAGACATTCGTCTCCAGAGACACGAAAACATCGGAAATTCGTGTCATCAAGCATGAATAAATTAATCAAAATTTTCGTTACTATAACACGACTTGCCTTGAGACTGTGTTGCAATTAAACAAGGCATGCTTAAAAAATTGAGACAGGACTACATTTAATTATGATTTGGCAAGTTATAAATTTGCTAGCAGTGCAGCTTGTAATTGCCAAACTCAATGCTGTGCACAAAAAAAGAAATGCAGATATTTTATGCCGGCACAAGCGGCAAAATCCACCTCAAGCGAGCGTAAAATGAATGGATTTTTATACGATATTTCAAAATGCCATAAAATCAGTGTGATGGAAACCCAGCTAATGTGCGTACCTTATTGAGGTACCAATAAGCACATTTTAGGTACAAAAGTGTCTGTTTTGAAAAGGTACCGGCCCAGTGACAACTTCTTTTCAACTTCTTGTACCTTAACATTTTCTGAGTGTGCTATTGCTTAAATAAATGGGAAGATCCCACAAAAATACTTGTCACCGTAGTTTATTAAAGCTGTTTTTCCGATTTTATTCTGTTTTTTTTTCACTTTGCATACAACTTCTTGGGCCTCATTTATAAAATACTGTGTAGAAACATTCTACATTTGATCTTACGATCATTTCTCCAAAATGCATACGTGTGATTCATAAACTGAACTTACGCACAGTATGCGTGTACCCCTTTCTTTCAGATGTGAAATTTATAAATCGCAAATGATCTTGAACTTGTGCGCAGCTGAGCAGTTTCAGACCTCCGCCTTTAAACGATGCCTAATTAATGTCATATACATACAGTATAAAAGAGCGCTTGTCAATGCTTAAACTCAATTTCGAGCAGCAAGAATGGCTTATATTGCCAAAAACCTGGAGCAATCAGATAAGCAAAAGTGCATACGTCCGCTCAGACCCTGACGTGGCGCTAAGCACTTTTCCAAGTCAAAGACAGTTTTTAAAAATATGAACTTTGACGCGGATTTTTGCGTACGATCAAATCGGTGCAGACGCACACTTTATATATGAGGCCCCTGGTACATACTGTATATGCTTGCAAAAACATATACAGTTTAATAGGTTGTATTGTGGGCTAAGACTTTTGCACAGTACTGTATACAGTATATATATTAAAGAGCACCTATTGTCCGATTCACATTTTTTCATTTCCTTTGGTGTTTAAGTGTGTATTAGTACATGTTAATGATATGCAAAAGGTACAAACCCCAAAGTAAATGGTGACGCAAGTTATCATCTCCAACGTAAATCTTTTCTTGGACTACAACAAACACACGGATTGTAGGCAACAGTTTACTTCCTGGGATTAGTGATGTAGACAAGGCGGACATTATCATAATTCCTCCCGTTTGGACTCACAGCCAGTAAGTTAACTCCTGTTAGCATTGCATTGTGACTGAATCTTTCAAACATGGTAAGGAGCGTCTGATTTCCGGCTGAAGCCAAAGGTATTCAGGCCAATCACAACGTACAAATTAATTGGCCAATCAGGGACACAGAGCTTTTTAAACGTTGTTTTTTAACCGTAAACCACGTGATCACGTTGTATTACACCAAATACACAAAATAGCGTTGTTTTTAGCAATGAAATAGGTGTTCTTTAAGATAAAGATCAAGATAGAGAAAGAGCCATCTAAATGTATGTGTGTTTCTCAGTTACTCCAAGCGTGTGGATTCAACCTGAGAATGACCTACCCCGAGAAGGAGAGAAGTTTTTCTTACAATGCGTTGGGAACGGAAATCCAGAGTAAGTCACACGCACATTCCCATTTTTGACTTTCATGTTTTATGTATGCAGCTATAAATGGTCAGCCTATTGATCTCCTTTCTCTATTTTACATACACGCACACACTTCTCTGTAATGCTATCACAGATGTAGTTGTGTTGATGTTATACGAGACACTGATACTGAAAGCGAGAGAAATCAGAGACGTCCATAGATAGAGCTGTTTTAAATACAGACCGTCTATAATCCTACAAGAACACTGCTTTGCTGAAGCCGGTGATGTTGTTCGGGTAGATTATGTTTTTGGTTACTTAAACCTGGTTTGATTGCATATATATCCGGAGGGTGCTGAAAGTGAAGGTATTGTAATTGAATATCACCCTCTGCTGGTGTAGGATTGCATTACAGCTCATTATGGCCCATGACATCCGTGTTGCATCCATTAGTACCTCGCAGACAGCTATTCAACCTCGTTTAGGCATTGTGTAGAGCAGGAGGCGTCAGATCCTCGCTCTATTTTTCCACTCAGCCGAACTCGGCTGATATTAAAATATGTACCTTTGCTGGCTCACTTTCGAAAGCGTATTTGTATAAAAACACATTAAAGCACATACAGTATGTGACAGAATATCAACCACTGTTAAATGTCAGTCACCACTGATGATTCCAAGATAGCCACTGGATGCTGTAACGGAACAGGACCGCAACCGCAAAACGATAGAGCCAGATTCGTTCCTGAGTGCAAACGCACATCGGGCCGAAGCCGTTTCTGGTCTGTTTTTCGAGGTGGTTGCGGATATGTGCCAGCGCCGATCCAGCACTGCCTGATCATCAGTATCGGCTCAGATTCGTATAGCAGATCTGGACCAAATCAGTGTCAGACACAGCTAATGTCTTTCGGTTACCTTTGGGAAAAGTGATCTGGGCCAGATCTGTAAAATGATATAAATACTGAACTGATGGTTTAAGCTGAAACCTCAATCTGGCACGGATCTGGTTCACAATCAGAAAACGTCTCTAAGATAGAAACGGAGGCAAGGGGCTTAAAACGGATCTGGGCCAAATGTTATTGCTATCTGGGTTGGGATGTATCTGATTTGTAACCATGTCCCAACCAGGGGCTACGTGATGTGTGTTGGGCATCAAGGATTTTTTAAGTCTTCTTAGTAAGCAAAATGATTGCAAAATTGATTTTAAACCAATGAGATTTCAATGTGGGCAGAGCTAACCAGACTCGACCAAAGTAGAAACCAAATGAAAATTGCGTTCACACTGGATTCACACCTGATCTTTATTTTTGCTATTCCATTTGGTGACGCCCATGTGGCACAAAAATGACACACAAAATGCTTTAAATTTTTTCAGCGTTGGCTCAAAAAGGGATAAACTCAAGCAGAATCATCATGCTCATGCAAACTGAGGGGCACGTGCCCCCTTGATTTAAAAAAAGTGGACTTTGCATGCAATCTTATCAATAAACCATATCAATAAAGCATCTATTCATCTGCTACTTGCTTTATAGGCAAAATATGTTAATTTCTCAGAGATTCTTCTTTCTGGACGCAATGAATTATTAATTAATTATATTACAAACCCAGACGCAACAGTGTTGGCGCCATCATCTGTGCTCGGTTGCAGGCACATTGCTGCATTTTGCCCTCTTAAAAAACTAGACATTAACTTGTCCGTTTGTGTGTCATTTGACCTGCAGGTCAAGAGTGTCACATTAAATGTTCACCTGCCTTTTAAATGACTTGACTTGACTTCACTTGACATGTGATCGAGCTTTGCTGTGTTATTGAGAGCCTGCAGTATATCCCCCTGTGATGTGCTTAGTTCTTTTGATAGTCCGCCAAATAGCAAATTCCTTCAATCTGCTCAATTAAACGACTCTTTCTGTTTTTCTTTTGATGTCAAATTTCAAAACGCTGTATATGCAATCTCTCTCCCCAACAGAGCCCTCTACGTTCGAGTGGGATAAGAAAGACGGAGAGCTCCCCCCGCAGGTGAAGGTGGATGGTGCGTTCTTGCGCTTTGAATCCCTTAACAAGACGGATAATGGCATTTACCTGTGCCAAGCTGATAATGGGATCGGCAGGGGGGACGGGTCGTACGCTCTCCTGGTGCAAGGTACTTAACGAAAAGATGGTGGTGGGGTCGGTGGTTTGTTCTTTGCTTTAGTCAGCATTTATTGTATTTCGGTTACTGTTTTACTTTCTCTACTTTCGTTTCTATTTTTGCATGACATCTTTTTATTTTGTCTTTTACTTTTTCTTTATCTCTTCATTATTATACTGTACTTTCCCAACATCTTCAAAGATTCAGACCTCTTTGGTTTCACCTCGCCTTCTTCCTTTCTTGCACTCACATCTTCATCTCATCCTTCCATTTTTACCTCAAGTGAAAGTGAAACGTTCCCCTCCACCACCACTGCTGTTCCTACATCTACTCCATCCATCTCCTTCACTTTCACTACTTCACCTCCAACCTCCCCCACACTGCCTCCTTCTTCTAAAATTCCCACCACCTCTCTTTCCAATGAACTCTTTCCAGATCTCTCTTCTGTTCCCACCCGCATGCCTGTGTCACCCCCATCCTCTACCCCTGCCACTCCATCATCTGTCTCCCAGCTAAATGGAGTTCGCACTTTTACAGGTAATCCATCATGCACACAAATACACGGTTTAACATGGCACATACACAATACACAGCAGTGGAACTGGTATATATTTGTGTGAACAAGCTTAAATTCTTTTAATGACATTTAGATTTCTGTATGTATGTGCACTTAAAAATGTTGGTTTACCTTAAAAAAGTGACCTGGTTGCCTTAAGATTTTGAGTTAATTCAACTTGAAAAGTATGAGTTGACACAAAATTTTACCCAGCTTTTTTGAGATAACTAATATTTTACAACCTGGTAACTTACATTAAGTTAAACAATTTTTACAGTGTATACAGTATAAACAGTGTATTACAGTACAGTACAACAGTTTTTACAGTATAAAGTAAATTGTTTCTTTAAGATTTAAACACACAGCACAGCCTTCTGTTAGTCTGTTGAAATTACAGTTGTATATTAAACAACAGATGTCCTCATTTAAATAGCTACTGCTGGTCGGCATACTATAGTCCTAACCCAGACAGCATGCAACCATTGAAGCAATGTAGAATATTGTTGATTTGTCCATTTTAGTCCCACTGAAGCAATATCACATTTGGGCCCTCCATTAATTTTTAAAAATATGTGAAGATCAAACAAGCCATCATTGTGGTGATCAGTGTTTGCTTCGGTTCGGCTCTTGACTCTTGTATTTTAATGTTAAGTTTTCTTTGGCAGTTGAAGCAGTGTTTTCAGATACATTTGTTGTTGCAAAGAAAACTAAGATCTAACTGAATCAGGTAGTTTAATTGTTGTAGGTTTACATAAAAAATAGTTCTTGTGTGTGCTAAAAAATGGGTGATTATGCAGTGCTAGATGGAGGCGCTGTCAGGTCTGTTATTTTCGGATTATAAAAATACACCAGCAAAGTTAAAATACTGAATCAATCTGACATCATTAATCAGTCTATGAGACTCAAAAATAGTGACAATCAACGAAAGAAACTTCATGCTCAAATGCATGCTGGGTATCAGCATAGTACTAAACTAATCCATGACTCCCAGCATGCATTGCAGTTGATCATTTTATCTGAATTAGTTTGATGATTGTCACCATTGTTGAAGTTTGGAGGATGATTGATGATGTCTAAGTTTGTCATTTTTTTCTGTTTACCTTGTCGCATTGCATTTACAAACCAGAACAATCATAAAAGAGTCCTCCTCATGTAAAGCATCTTCATTTTATATAATTTTGACGTCGACATAAAAAACAAGCAATTTAAATTTTACTTTGAGAGATATCTTTCAAAAATTTTACTTAGTAAAAGTCGAGAGTCAAGAGCTTAACTAAAGCAAACACGGATCACCATAGTGGTGATTTGTTGAATTTTCTATATTTTTCTATATTAATGGAGAGTGCAACCCTGATATTGATTCAATGCAATTAACATGGACAACTCGGCCATCTTTGGCATTGATTTAATGGTTTCTGCCTGCTCTCTTGTTATTTGGGAAGTATGTTTGTGGTAGGAATGACATGTGTACCCGGATACTTGAGTACATATTTGCCAGTAGTGAGTGATACTAAATACACAATAATTGCATTTTTTCAACTACAAAACTTTCCACCCTCATTAAAATCCAGTAACAGATGTACACAAATAAGCCAAATAGGACATTCTTTTTCATTTTAAGATCATCTATGGCATTTCTAAATGAATGTAAATTAGGTTTCATGTCCACAGACCAGCTAATGGTATGGGTGATAGACTGGAATATAGATGTAGGATCAGAACTCCCGTTAATACTTTGTTACTGGATCAACCTGAGTGTGTCAGTTTATAAGAGAGCAGGTTGTGTTTGTAATGTGAGAGAGATAAAGATGTATATTAAGATCTCCTGTGCTGTATATTAGAAGCGTGTTGAGCAGCATCTGCTGTCGGCTTTGACAGTAATGCCGGATTTAACCAGACGCGTTGCGCGGCAAAGCTTCCGATTATCCAGAATCACAATCTGACACCGTACCTCCTCTCCAGCAAACATTCGCTTCAATTATTTCATTATTTCGCCTCAAAAATCCTCTTTAATACTCGTCACAGATACTTATTTTTTGGACCCGCTCTGCGAACACACACACACACACAAACATGTGCACACATTCACCTCTTAAAAAATCTCTTTTTACATCGTTTCTCTTTGTTCCTTCTCTTTTTCACACTCTTGCTTCACAACTCATTCACGTGGCCCTTATCTATTCATCCATCCATCCACTCATCCACTCATCCATTCATCCCTTCATCCTCATGAGAAGAAGCTGAAGAGCTCCCCGCAGGTATTGTCATCTTTCTGCCTCACTCTTTCCTCCTTTCTGTTTTATTTCTTTCTCTTTCTGTATTTTCATGTCTTCTCAAGGGAATCACTAATGACATTTTAATATCTCAGTTGTTTCTCAGCAATGAGATTTAATGGAGTGCAGATGGAGACTTTATGTGTACTGTTACTCTGATTTTCTGCTGAAAAATTGCCTCTGACATCACATATATTACTATACTATACAGTAGGCAGAAATCAATATGCGAGTCAAGTAGATATGTCCAAATTCATATTATTGATAAACAGTATGAGACACAGTAAGTACCCGAATAACCCATTACTTCCGTATAGATTTTTAAGTGTGCTATCTATAAGACCAAGCTGAGGAGTCCCCAAATTTTAAAAGTGAATCAAATGAAAATCACAGAAATCTCGGCTCTTTAAGTGATTTAAAAACCCTAGTGATCTCACAAGTCTCTATCATGGAGTTGCACAAGAGATGCCAACACTTTCTCAAACTGTCGTCAGATTCATCAAAATATAACATTTAAATTTATGCATATTGCAGACACTTTTATCCAAAGCAACTTGAATGCATTATATGTCTTTTTATTACCTTTGTGTTGCTAACACATTGCAATACCAATTGCACCACAGGAAGAGCACAAAAAGATGACCTCAGACCATACAGTATACTATCTACATGATTTTATACTTTTTTTAATCTTACTGTATGCCATAATTGACAAATAATTTTGCTTTTAATTTCCTAAACATCAAAGAAAAATATTATGCTTTACAGTAAGACATAACTGAGAACTATGATACTATATAATTCAGTGCAATGAAAGGGCGACTTCTGAGCAATATACTGTATTTCCCCTTGCTTTTTGGAACTTTAAATGCATCTCTCTTGCTTTTCCGCGCTCTATCTCTCTTTCTCTCTCCCATCTGTTTGTCTGTTTGTCTCAGGGGTCTTAAGTGTATGACGGATGTGGGCGTTTTGGCTATAGCTTTTTCTGAATTGGTCTGTCATTATGCATATAGTTAATGGAGCAGGAACGTTGTTAATGAAGGCCAAACATTTTATATTACATTGAAGACATTAATATCAACTCAAATTTATTGGTTCATTAAAAGCTTACAATTGAATTATGTTGACATGGAAAACTGCATTTTACCCAGTTTGAAAACAATCTCGCATAGAAAAACTGAGAATGGAAAATATTGATGCTTGGGAAGTCCAAATCAATTTTTGCTTCAAGGGAGGTCTGATCATTTTTAGCCTGGTGACAAAAATGCACACAAAAGTGGTGCACACTCAGTTTCTCTGCTTTTGTCGTTTTCTTTTGGCTCTGGTCCACACCAAAAGCTAAAGTCTGAGGAAACACAGTTAGATTTAGATAAAGATGACTTAATGTGTAAGGTCAAGAGTAGTCAGCATTTTAAAAAATACAGCGATTTTGCCACAGTGCATCAGTACAATAATGCTACAAGATCTTTTGTGAAAGATTGTAGACCAGTCACCATAAACATTAGTGAGGGCGACTCCAGAGGTTAGCTCATCTTAGAAACCTGCCTGTCTGAAAAAAGTAAAGTAATATACCTTTAATAATCAACATTGGTACATTTAGACACTTTTCTATTGCATACCCCACGGGTTGGGTTGGGTTGGGTCGGGTCATAGATATATACCCTAGATGTCACCTTGGGGTTCTAAGCATGCGTCAAAACCGCCACCATCTTAGAACAGGGGTCTTGTCATAAGAAGTATCTAGGTAAGGCTATCTCCGCTTGTTAGGGATGTAACGGTATCAAAAAATCACGGTACGGTAGTATTTCGGTATGATGCCCATGGTACGGTAATTATTGAAACATTTGCAGGAAGAAAAAAAAAACAAATGAAGACTTGGAAAAACTCCCATAAGTTATTATTAAACAAGACTGAACATTACAATGTACAAAGTGTAGTTAAGTGTTTACAATTTTCATAAAAAGGACAAAAAAATTAAGTTTCATTTTAGTTTGTCGACTCCCAATCAGTCAGGTTTTAAGAATTGAGTGACTCCCTCAATTGACCTAGTTTTTATTATTATTAATATTAATGCTAATGCTTGGTACTCCTATGAAAGCAACGGTTGTGATTGTAGAATCAAGAAAAGATGATGGGTTTTAAGATGGGTCAATTCCTGAAAACAAACCAACCCAGTAAAAAATGAAAATTGCTTACTTATTGTAGCTGGACTTAGAGCTGAGGTCAGCTCACTTAATACAGGGGCGCGTTTCCCAATCGGAAGTCTGCAGCCTCTATGGGTCGCATTTGTAGGCTGCATACGTAATGAAGACCGTCTTATTTCAAAATATTAAAATTTTTCAAGTTGACTATTATTCTTATTTAATCGTATATTATTGTAACACGCTTATGACTTGCGAATGTAATACTCAGTTAACTTAAATACACCAGGCGTTTAATGACGGATGCAGCCTGCATATGCAACATAAGGAGGCTGCAACCTTCTAATTGCGAAACGGCATACACACTCTGCTCATTCACGGATTTACTCACTCGTTTTTTGAATGTCCATCACATTTTGTCCTTCCTCGTTTCTTGTCACAGCGAACACGAACTTTTTTGACACATCAGATTTAAAATCCGTGTTTCTTTTGCTTCCGCCATTGCCGCTCCACTTGTAGAGAGGCGTCAGAGTAGCACGCATGGGATTATGGGAATTGTAGTTTCCGCGTCCCTCCACTCGCTTTACTTGACCGGAAAAAAACTACACGTGTTGCCCGGAAGACCTAACGTTTTACCGATCATGTGACCACGGTGGTACAGGGAAAATCTTCTACCGCAATACCACGAAATTTATAATACCGTTACATCCCTACCGCTTGTACTTCGAATTCATGCACAATGCCGGACTTTTGTGCTGCGTATGGATGTTAGGGCTACTAGCTTATAGTTAAAAAAAGTAAATTTTCATAAAATCAAAACTTATTTTTTTTCTGGACTCAATGCTAAATACATGTCTGACTGTTGAAACGAACCAAAAGAAAACCAAGAAATCACGTTCATGACAATTTATGGTGATTTTATTTCTGTTTCACCATTGCCTACAATGACGCTGATGCGGGATTCCCCTGTTTCAAGATGGCGGCTCTAGTTGACGCATTCGGTCCAATGAACTACCGTAGCCAAGGCGACATCTAGTGTACATATCTATGGGGTCGGGTCAGCTCCACTCACTTTTGGGGGATTTTCCCATTGGGCAGTACGTAGTACCCAATACCTTTTTTAGTTATTGGTCTGAGAGAATCGTCACTACCAGCATCATCACTTAAAGCAAGATTAGCTTTCCCGTGCTTTCGCTGTCTCGAGCAAACCTGTTGTCATCTGTGCTTTATTGTAAGTTCCCAAACTCCCTTTTTCGTGTGAAAAACATCCACAGGCTGAGAATCAGGAACACCATACCAGTGTTTTCCTTGCAGTTGGTGGTGGCACATCCACAACGTGCACGTCTGCATGTATGCACAGCATTTTTGCAACTTAAATGAGATTCCGCTTAGCGGAGCGTGTCAACTGATTCCGTGGGTGTTTGTTCAGAAACTGTTATGTGAGACAGAGGTAGTGATGAACGCGATCTACAAACATCTATATGTGGTGGTCAATTTAGATTTTGTGGCGGACTGACTATTAAATGAATGAATGTATGGAATGTACACTGCATTCCAACGATGCTCGCTCCCACTTTTTGTATGATGTCACAACAGTAGGCAGTGCGAATATAAGACACGCCTATAATCCCTCCCACTCTGAACTGGTACTAAACTCAATGGAAAGCTAAACAAGCCAAAGTAAGGTGAGCTGACACGACTTGACCTGGGGGTACTATGCAATGGAAAAGTGTCATCAGAGGTAAATACTGGTACCTCAAAGGTTTGTACTGAATGGTACATATTAGGACCGTACCGTCCCAGTGACAATATTTGTATCTGTTTTATTCTAAATTTCAAAATCAAAGATTTCCAACTAGTGCATGGTTATTTAGCACAACAATTAAAAAGCAGTGGAATGCTTCTTATTTTGTGTGAACTGCCTCTTTTCTTCTTACATAGGTCTATACCAAGGGTTCTCAATCTTTTTTTAATTAAAAGCCCCCCTATTGTCGACTATAAAATTTGAAGGCCCTCGTATTCATGATTTCTATATAAAATATACTAGAGCTTGGCTTAACTAGACAGATCATATATTCATTACAAAAAAACCTAAGAAATATCTTGATTTTTAGTTGCTTTAGCTTGTTTAAATACTTATTCTTATTCTGAATAATTTTAGGTCATCTTGAGGCTCTCTTTGAAGTTAATTTAGGGCCCCTAGTGGGCCACGGTCCCCTGGTTGAGGAACACTGGTCTATACCAGTGGTTTTCAAACTGGGGGCCGGGGCCCCAATTTTATGACATTTTATGAAATACATTAATTTATCATGAATTCTGTGTAATTAAACCTAAGGCTACTAACCAAAAGCACTACTTTTTTGTACAATTTAATGTTTTTTTATTAAAATGTTGAGTTTTATAACTGTTTTTTGTCACAAATTTTCTTTGGGGGGCCGCGAAGGAATGCACCGTACACAAGGGGGGCCGCACGCTGAAAAAGTTTGGGAACCACTGGTCTATACAACAGATAAAGATTCCTTAAACTGTCTTCGTCTGGCTGTATGGTTCTATCAAGAATCTTTAACATCCACAACTTTTTATGTTGCAGTGTCAGAAAAAATGGTCCCAAGCTGTCACTGGTGCAGTACCCTCTTAAAAGGTCCTAATATTTTCCATTTAGGTACTGCTTACCTTTCAGAGGCGTCATGCCCATTCAGACTGAGGGGGCATGTTCCCCCTCGGTTTTTTGAGCCAATTGGATTTAGCATGTGTCCATTAATCTGTTACTTGTTTTTTAATCTGTTTAATATGCACAATATTTTCAATTCCTTGTCACTTTTCAGAGATTTTTGCCGTTTTGATAGTGTTTTGATCATGTTACATACTTTATTCTGGCGGCAGGCGCTGCAGTCAGCGCAGTCGCAGATGTCATCAGCGTCTGAGTGTGCTCACAAGCTTTGCTGTTGCTGCTGCATTTGGCTATCTGAGGAATTAAAACGTGTAAGAAACACTCACAACATTTCCAAACCCCAGTACGGTAATGTGCAGTTAACCTCCTCTGTGTAGAAAATGTATGGTTTTAAATGTGACCATCTCAACGTTATATTAGAAGAGATTTCTAGATTCATTTTCTTGGTACAACGCCAAAGTTCGCCAGAGTTCACGGGGTGCGGAATCGCACATGCTCATATATGAGGTAAAATTGAATGCAAAAATGCGGTCCTTTAATAATTTTATCTAAACATATTTTTTAAAATCATTATTGAACATTAAAAAATCAATCATGTGGCTATAGCTTATGTCATTTTCGTTGTTTATATACTTTATGGATTTAAAATTCCATTAATTTTATAGGATAATGCACTTGTTGTGCAAAATGCATTAATGACACAATTAAACAAGTCATTAAACAAAAAGTAAATAAACAAAACATGCCGTTTCAGATGTAAATATGATGCCATTGCCAATATGTCATTATTCCGATTGAATAGTATTTGATATGAAAGTTAGTCAACACTTTTATTTTTGTTCATATTGTTAGAAATGAAAGTGCCATGAAAAAGACTTAAAGCTCTGTAATATTTTGTTTGATGTCTGTGTATGCACAAATTTCTGTGAACTGTGCGCACTGTGCCCCCTTAAAAAAAAAAATTAGCATGCCGCCCCTGTTACCTTTGGTACCAATATGTACCTTTTGGGTATTAATATGCACTCTTTGGAACCAATACGTACCTTTGATGTACTAATGTGAACTCTTTAGGTAGAAAGCTGTGCTTTTTGTGAGGGTACCGCCTATGGACATATGTATCTGAATTACATACACTGTAAAAAGTTGAAGGGTTGGTTCAACTTTAAAAGTTACTTTAATTGGTTAAGTGAAAATTTAAGTTGAAAAAACGTTTCAATTGAAGTAATTTTTTGTTGATCCAACCTTTCAAATTTTACAGTGTATGTCCATCATCTTTCAGACGAACACATTCGGAGCAATTTTACAATGCCCTTGCTTTTCCAAGCTTATAACAGTATAAAACTGGAATCAGGAAACAATACTGAATTTAAATCCCAAAAAGTGCATTTATCCTTCACATAAGTAATCCACACAGCTCCAGGGGGTTAATAGAGGTCTTCTGCGGGTAATCAATGCAATTTTGTTAGAAAAATGTCCACGTTTTAAAGTTCATTTAAAAAGCAACTATGGTCCGATTCACGCTTTTTAAATTTCCTTTGGTGTGTAAGTGTGTATAAGTACATGTTAACGATATGCAAAAGGTACAAACCCCAAAGTAAACTCTATTCTTGGACTTCAACAAACACACGGATTGTAGGCAACAGTTTACTTGCTGGGCCGGATGATTTAGACAAGACCGACATTATTATAATTCCTTCCGATTTGACTCATAGCCTGTAAGTTAAATCATGTCAGCATTGCATTAAAAAGCGAATCTTTAAGAAATGGTAAGGAGCGTCACATTTCTGTCTGATGTCAGAGGTATTCAGGCCAATCACAACGTACAGATTAGCTGGCCATTCAGGGACACAGAGCTTTTCAAATCAATGAGCTTTGTATAAAATCAGAGCGTTTGAGGAAGGGAACTACTACTAATATCTGGAACTACAAAAATGTACTGTATATGGAATACTATAGTGTTTTTAACCATAAACCACACAAACACATTGTATTATACCAATACACAATATAAGTTGTTCTTTAGCAATGAAATAGGTGCACTTTAACTATAATAGCTAGCATCCACTAAAGACGCTGGTAGCTTCCTGTAACAAGCTATAGAAAACATTTTTGCCATTTCTTTCTGACAGTGTGCACAAAAGTTTATTATTAACTTAAAAGCATAAAAAGGTCTTAAAAGGTTCTTTGGAGAACCAAACATGCTTCTGTGGCATCACTTTAAAGACCCTTTCAGAATCTTAATTTGTAAGACTGTTTAACTTTAATGCGTAAAGGTACTGACTTAATAATGTTAGCAGAGTTTAATATATGTGTTTTTTAAACTGTAAATGTTATCACACAAACATATGTGATGTCAATAAAGACCCCTTCAAAAGAGACATCAGAAATTTTCCCCCCAGTAATCTCTCCATGACTCTTTTGGTGTCACTCAGCACTCATTTTGTTTGTCCTCATCCTCTCTCTACTCTCATCCTCTCAGTTTTTTCTTCTCCTGAAGCGTCAGGACGACTGTTAACTTGTCTCGTTTGATGGAGTTTTGTTTGAGGAGGAGACAGAGAGATTGCCCTGTGGGTGGGAGGGACGGATGTCGTTCACGCTCTCTGAGTCCGGGCGAAGTCACTGAAGCTCATGATGGACTCTTTGCTGAAATCTCGCTTTCGATTATTCATGTGGTTATTTCAAACAGAGGTCAGCCGCTATTGGGGTTTCGCGGTAGATTGAAAATGACGCTGTGCCATAATTGCCCGGCCCATTAGAAATATTCTCCGTACATCATATAAACAGTTCGCTCGTGCCTAATGTGAGATAATGGGAAACGAGACCTGTGCATCGTTTCCGAATAACATTCGGGCAGAAATAGCTATCAGCGGTTATGATCTCTTGTGAGGTATTTCTGTTCGGTTTGTTTGCTCGGAAATGTCAAGGGCTCTCTGAGATCGCTTGAAAGTGTTTCTCGTGATTATATCAGTATTCTATATCAGGGCTAAAGGGTAAAAATTGCTTTGCAGGTGCAGTGCGATGTTTTTCGTCAATTCGCAGTCAGAATAATTAATTTCTGTTAATATAAATTCAAATGAATAATATTGTTTATGATAAAAGAATATGCAGATGGTTGTTTCCCCCGTTCACTTTCATTCAACAATGCAAAGCTTTCTCGGAGTCAGAGGAAGGTTTGCATAATGATGAACACGCTGAATTTTCATGCCAATTGTGACCCTTTGTTGCATGACATTTGGTGTGAAAAGGCTTTAAATTGAAGTACTTTGACTTACATTCAAAATCACACTGCACATTTCCAGCCAAAGCTGGAGGAACAACAACATAAAGGAACCGTTACAATATATCTAACTTGGTAAACTTAAAGCTTTCACATAGTCTGGAAGCGCCACATATTTTACCCATCTATACCATTGTTAAAACCTCCTCCAATGTAAAAACATTTGTTGTATAGCTCTTCACTCTTGCTGTTTATGTTCAAAAATGTCTCGGGGGCGTGCACACCAAAACTTTTAAACGCGGCTGAAACGCCTGGAGGACGCCGCATGCCAGCTGTTTTTTCAGCTGAGCGCCAGCTTTCTTCAGTTGAGCACATTGGTAGCTGTGATACTTCAGCTGTGAGCCGGTTGGTTGCAGTGGTAATGTCCCGCCCCTCCACTGTGATTGGACGACCGTGTGAGAACTGACATTGAGGAGCAGAGCTTTTCACCCAAAGTTACAATTTTTCAACTCTTGGCGCTCAGTGGTGAGCGCAGAAAAAAACGCAGAGCGCAGAAAAAAACGCCAGCTGCTGGCTTATTTGAAAAATGCTGAGCTTCCATTGGAAAGAATTGAAAACATGCACCGGCCACGAGCGTAAAAGCTTTGGTGTGCACGCCCCCTTACTTTTTACTTCTAAGGAACTGTAGCTGAATAATAAAAAAAAAAGTTTATTTACAAATTAAATAAAATAGAAAAGCTCCATCATATCTCCATTGTAATATCAAGTCGCCAAAGCAGTATTTTTACAGTTTGACTTTTCTGTGTTTCAGCTAGGGCTGTAACGATTAATCGTACAAATGTGCGTTTTCTCAATGAATGAATTGTAATGAATTATGGTGAAATCCCGGCACATCCAAAAGCCAGGGGGCGCTCTCGTGCAGAAACACTCTTTGTGCCACAGAAGAAGTAGCATTACACACGCTACTCCAGGGCTGTTTCTCAATTCCAAGAACGCAAAGAACGGACTTGCGTTCTCATGAAGATTGGTCTTGCCAGGCGACCTTGGAAGAACGAACTCAGAAGGTCGCGAGAACACAGAACGCACCTGTGAGAATTGATATGTGTGCGATCTTCCTGTTGGTCACCTCACGTCCGCCATTGTTTTGCCGAAATGACTTCTATGGCGTAAAGCGATTTCAGCGCGCAAGTCTGCACTCAATGCATCCTCGATATCAAGAACACATCCGGGTATTTTCATGCGTCCTCTGTACTTGCGTTCTTAGAAATTGGATTTGAACTTCAATGGTTAATGATGACGTAGAGCGAGAACACAAGGATGCAAGATCGCTGCAGAACGCATATTGAGAAACAAGCCGTTTCTCAATATGCGTTCTTGTCTGTACTTGCGTTCTTGTGGACTTGTGAAACGTCATCAGTCGCGGCCCAAGTACTGTTCCAATTCAAAGTTCGCATCAAGCCCAAGTTCACATAAAATCCCCGGATGTGTTCTTGATCCGCCCATTTTATCGAGGATGCATCAGAGGAGACTTGTGTGGACTTATGACAGCGAAGTTTCCCAGAATGCATTTCGCGTCAGGAGTTCGTTCTTCCGAGTCTGAACTTGCAAGTTCGAACTACGAAGGACACAAGTCCGAGTTTGCTGTACTTGGTATTGAGAAACGGCTACAGCCTAGATGTCGCCTTGGGGTTCTAAGCATGCGCCGCCATCTTGAAACAGGGGTCTTGTCATAGGATGTAACTAGGTAATGCTACTATCTCCACCTGTACTTTGAATTCATTGACGATGTCGGACATTTGTGCTGCGTATGGATGTTAGGCCTACTAGCACTATGCATTATAGTTAGAAAAAGTAGATTTTCATAATATCAAAACTTACATTTTTTTCTGGACTCAATGCTAAATACATGTCTGACTGTTGGAACGAAGAAAAAAAATGTAGAAATTCGCATTCATGCCGATTTATGGTGATTTTATTTCCGTTACATCATTGCCTACAATGACGCTGATGCAAGGCTTCCCTGTTTCAAGATGGCGGCTTTATTTGACGCATTCGTTCCAATGAACTGCCGTAGCCAAGGCGACATCTAGTGTATATATCTACATACAAACGCTATTCCAGGAATTGTATATCGCTATTCTTCAAATTGTTTCAGGTATTTTCATGATAATAAAGAATATTTTGAATGATTTTGTTTAACAAGTGTTGCTTTTTTAAAATGCACGTTATAATAATGATTAGGACTTCCTACTGAGCAAATGCCGTAGTACACGCACAAGCTGTGGATGAAACACAGAATCCATTCAAAATCGATTCTGAATCGATTTCAGAGGCATTTTTAACAGGACACACGATTAATCTTTGCAGCCCTAACGTTTGTTCAGCCTTAAAGTCTCTCACACCCTTCTCTGATTTTCTTTGCACAGCGTTGACTCTCTATTTGTCTTTCTGTCCACATCTTAGACCCCACAGCGATCTCCACCTCTTTGGGTGTGGACCACGCAGTGATTGGTGGAGTGGTGGCTGTCATTGTCTTCATCCTGCTTTGTCTTCTCATTGTCCTTGGCAGATACTTAATCAGACACAAAGGTATGTCACACACAAACACAATATTTGTATCAGATGCACAGATATCCAATACATACAATTCTATTCACTGACAAAACACACCATCCTAATCAGACACAAAGATATCCCTTTCTCTCTTATACGTATACACACGCGCACATACTGTAAAGAGACACAGACAGCACAGCCTTAATCAGACACAAAGAGATAACACACAAACACACACACCTACACCTGGGGCGTCTGGAGGACTTATAACCCTCTGGGGCTTTGTTTAAATTCCTGTCGGCAGGTCTGGCAGCATCCTGCCTCATCAGCAGCTTTATATAATAAGAAACTGTTGATGCTTAAATGGAAGAAAAAAATATTTAAAAAAATATTAAAATAAACAAACACATTCTTGACACTTGACTTGAGAGCTCGTTGTTGAATAGGACATTATACTTGTAAATGAGCCACGTTTTACTGCAGCTGTGCTCCAAAGAAAAGCATAAGTAAATGGAAAAGAAAAATTGTCTAGGTAACAATGCAATAAAATGAATAAATAGCTGTTCCTCCTATGAATACAGCAAAAGTGGACAAACTAAGGCCACAAAGTTTACAAGGGTGCATCATTAAAGGTGGGGTCCACGATTTCTGAAAGCCAATGTTTACATTTGAAATCAACTAAACACGTCTTTACCCCAATAGAATCTGGACCTTCTTTTGATAGACCCGTCCCACACATACGCAACCCAGGCAACGATGTCGGTTAGTAGACATGCTTTGGTTTTAGTACTCATCCCGACTCCCTTTTTCAAAGCGTTTCTCAAAAATCATGCACGCCGCCTTTAATGTTATATTACATTAAACTTCACATAATGTGCCAGAGATGTGCATATCAATTGTACTGTATCTAACAGTATGACAATTGTTTTTGTAGATGCTGTAGAAACTGGATATTAAAATAAACACATTTGTGACCCTGTCTGTGAAACCCAGCTAAAGTCATTTACTGTTTTCTACATAAAATCATCTTACATAATGTAAAGAACATTCTGTAAAAATACAACCTTGATATCTTTAATATCGACTGAGTAAGGTCATGTCAAAGATTAAAATAATAGTAAAGTTACTGAAATCAAACTTTGAGGCGCCTGATATCAAAATTAGATTATGCAACACAGTCTGAAGGTGAATTTTGCCTATTTTATGAGGTGAATAATTTGCATTTGTGCATTTTTTATAAATTTGCTTGGGGTAGGGGCGTGGTTAGGGGTGGGGTTTCATTAATGTATAATAATCTAACGTTTTTGTATTATTCACTTTATACAAATTCAAATGAATTAGGGGAAATCTGGGGCAAAAGTAACGCGGGATAAACTGTGACTACATTTGCATCCCCAACTATGACAGCATTTTTAGCCAGCAACCCTTAACAAAGCTGACAAATATTGCATTATTGTGTCTTTGTTTCCCGCATGTAGATCCAGAAAGCTGTTTTCGACCATAAGCAAATTCCTAAAGCGGTAATTTTTTTCTTATAACACGTTGCGTTTCGCATTTCATGTGTTAAAGTACTGATTAATCTACATGTTATTTAGTGCAGTAACACATCATGAAGTTTGCCAGAATAAAAGTAAATTGAGTTTACATGTCAGCAGTTCCTGTCAGGACAAAATTAACACTTGTTACTTTTGTCCCGCTGCTAAAACTGTTGCATCATGTTACGAATTTATATTATGGTAATTCAATTACATTTTCAGTGTTTATACTGTTGAAAAAATGTTTTATTCTCAACAATTCAAGTTTGTACTGTCGTATTGCTTTTGTACTGAGCCCCTAAGGTGACATTGTAGTAAAAAAATCTAAAGTTTAGTTTCATGTGCTCGCGTGAAACTTTCATGTGTTCACGCGAAACCTTCATGTGCAGATTTTTTTTAAAGTTTAGTTTTCGCATGCACATGTGAAACTTTCACCGCGCACTCGAAACTTTCACGTGCGCACGCAGAAGTTTCACATGAGCATGCGGTAGTTTCACGTGCGCATGCGAAACTAAACTCGATAGTTTCATGTGGGCACGCGATAGTTTCACTTGAGCACGCGAAAGTTTCACGTGAGCATGCGAAACTAAACTTTAAAAAAAATTTATCTGCACATGAAGGTTTCGTGTGAGCACATGAAAGTTTCATGTGAGCACATGAAACTAAACTTTATTTAATTTTTGCAAGATAAACAATAAAATGTGTTTGCAGTTCCATATTAACAAGTTAATAGTCATGTATATTTACTAGAGATGAGCCGGATACTCGGCTGAAACGAGTATCCGGTACGGATAAAGCACTTCTGCCGAGTACGAGTATTATACGAGTAATACGAGTCAATATCTGTGCTCGGATTAAATGAAAATCATCATTGGGTAGCTGATTGTGTCAGCTTTCTGTGATAGGCTAGTAGTAACAGCGCCGCCCCTCCCCTACACAAATACAGATGTATTGTGTTGCTGTGTGTCCGCTCTGCTCATTCACACACAGAAAGCTCTCTGTCTCTCTCCCTCAGTCACTCGTTCGCGGTTCTTTTCCGTTAAAGTTTAGGGTTTCTTTAGCTTTTTACTTCGGGTTGTAACGTTAAAATACGTACTAACCAGCAGAGTTACTCTCTCTCTCTCTCTCTCTCTCTCTCTCTCTCTCTCTCTCTCTCTCTCTCTCTCTCTTGTCAGTTTTTTCTCTGACACTTTTTTGCTGTATTTCATAAAAAATAAAGGTAGTAAGTTAAAGTTAATGTTATAAATATTACAAATTAATTAAGCTACACACACTCTCCCTCTCTCTTCCTCTCTCTGCCAGTCATCTAAGTTTTTTCGTTTTAACCATCAGCTGGCTTTAACCAGTTTTTTTTTTACTTTACGCACTGAGTGTCTGACACTTTTTGCTGTATTTCATAAAATATAAAGGTAGTAGTGGTATAAATAAAAAATAATATTACAAATTAAGCTACACACACAAACAAACACTCTCTCTCTCCCTCTTATGATCAGTGATACAGAAATATAACAATTTCTGATCAACCCATATATTAATTGCATGCTTAAAATAACATACCGCTTAAAGCCCCGCCCATTTCAAGACAAACCCCGCCTACTTCCGGGTTAGACCACACCCACTCCGAGTACAGAAACAGATAATTCATATGGTTTACAGATACAGATACAGATAATGCTGTACTCGCCCATCCCTAATATTTACTAAACACAAGTGTAACACAAAAATCTATCTTGTTTTGTTGTGTTACTTTTGACCCACATGTGTGTTACTTTTGTCCCAGGTGACAGGGTCAAAAGTAACAATTGTGCTACTTATGTTCAAAGTTAAATTATAAGTCATTTTACATTTGTTCAAAAATTCACCTGGTATTTATAGACCGCACTTGTGTGAGTTATTGACCACAGCAAAGATATATATCTGTGTCTAAAACATTATCTTTAAAAATTCAGTTTTTCTTAAAAATAGTTTGCCCCTGCTCTACCCTACCTAACTTATAAAATAGGCTAAGGATTCCTTTGAGATCAGGTTGGATTATGAGACTTTAGCCTGGATTTCACAGACAAGATGCAAAATGGAAAAGAACAGACAAGATGCACAATCACAATTACAATGTTTTACATTGATTCGAAAAAATGCTGCCTTCTCTGTTCTTGTGTTTAAAAACATAATAGATGCTGATTTTTCATGCCAATCTCAAGGTTTAAAATGTTATTGATTTTACATCTAACAATATACTTGTACATTACCCATAACTTCTGATTTCTTTTATGTCTGATTGCTTTCAGTTCTAAAAGTTAGAGTATCTCCACACAATACATTTGATTCTTTTCTTTTAAAAGAGTAAATGATATACTTCTTTCCAGGGCACAAGCAGCAGTTAATAAAGACTGACAGACTGTTTTACTGCGGGAGACTGTACAGTACTACAGCTGTGCCGCATCTCTCTCGGTGTATCATCTGCCACTTACAGCGCAGAACTCGAGAGCTTGTTGAAAAATATCTATGTTGATTTAAAGGGTATGCTTTCAAGGTTAGGAAAAAGATATGTAGGGCTTCAAAGGAATAATTTTAATAGGAATTATAGGCCTATTCAAGGTGCATTAAGTGTTTCTGTTGATCAGTTGTTACCTTATTGTGTTAGCAGAGCAAATGCCATGGGATTGATTCTTATGTACTATAAGTCGATTTGAAATAAAGCTGTAAATGGGCCATTTCACAGAATGGGTGCTGTTCATGTTCACAGGTCCTTATATGTAAAAAAATGAAAGAAAATTAACTCTAGAATGGATTTATTATTAGCCAAGTGTCTTGCACATTACGTCTATTGGCGTCTTTGCATTGACTTATTTAATCTTCTCACCAAAACGCTGAATTTGCATTTGGTGTGTGTGCCACATTACTCAGTTAGTATTAAAGATATCAAGATGATACATTGATTTTATATAAAAATGTACAGAAATTTGCGGGGGGCGATGCGAATGACGCTAATTGCGATTGCCACGAAAACACGTGCTATTTTCAAACGCGTCTTCGCAGAAGTTGAAAATATTCAACTCAAGCTAAAAATTCGCATCACATGAAATTTAATCCCAAGAGTAATCTAGAGCGAGGAACGCAATGCTTCGTGTTTGTGTGTACACAGCTTGACGCGCACTAATTCATGGGCGAGAGGACGTCTTTTTTTATGTTTATATAGCCTACAACTGTCTACAAACATTAATAATATTAACATTGCTATACATCGTTTAAAAGGTCAAGGGTTTAGCGCCAGTTTATAGTCTCTGTGTTCAGATACAGATGCTCTCATAAATGTAGTATTTTGTGACAAAAATCCAGATGACAACATACAAAATATAAACACGACTTCTTACCTTTGTGTTGATTTAACGATCGCGAGTCTGCTTCAGATGTGTGAATAACCCATGAGATGTGTGAATAACCCATGAAAACCGTCGAATGGTTTGGGCTAGAGTGGTTTTCAAGAGGTTAAGGCCATGTCAAAGATTTGATGAATTTTGTTCTCAGGAAATCATGTTTTTGAGAATTTTCAATTTAAAAAACAAGCTAATATTTAACACTGCATCACAATTGAACCATACTTTGCCTGTCTATGTGTTATATAACAAGTCTGTCCTGTTTTCTATAATATAGGATTTTCTAAAGGTCTTGTAAAGCAGGTTTATTTTTTGATGTGCATGTCCAAAAAGCAGAGAACCCTTGAAATCATACCGGGTTGCTTCAGGTGCTGCAGACTTGTAATTCATCACGCACCAGCATCCAAAAACAGATTTTTTTTCTACACGTAGCAGCTTTAAAATGTATTAAAATACGGTGGTTATCTTGTCAGAAGTTGAGCTACAAAACATACGCTGTTCCTTGAATTTTTGAGATGACACGAAAAATACCTGCACCAAAATACAGTAAGAACCGAGCTAAAGCCGCAATATTTATGCCTTGCCCGGCACTGATGCGATTGTCACTCGTGTGATTAAATATTATGGTCTGTTTTTACTTTCTAATGATAGACGTCCCTCAAATGAATCATATAAGAATTGTGTGCCTTAATTGAACACAGAGACGATCAAAGCCAATGTTTTAGCATGCCAAGATCAGGCATTTCTGCACAGAATAATAAAGTGTAGTGTCAATAAAATTTGTTTTTAATGTTATAAATGTTTAAGTGTTGTATATTGAAGACTTACATTTTAATCGGTCATTTACAACAATAATAAGTAATTTTATGGTTATGTCTACTTTGATTTTCTTAATCTCATACTTAGATTACATGACTTTAGTCGAGGTTTAACAGGCAGGGTCACATTTGCTCTGTGTCATCATGATGTTAGGATATAGCACGCCATGAACTACAGCAACAATAGAAGCAAAAAAAAATTCTTTTCTTTCTAGATGTGTGTGGATCCTTTTGTTTGTTTTTAAAGACATAGACAACACATTGCACTTATTACAATACATATTAAAATGGTTTACCAATAAAGAGTTTTTTAAAAACAATGGCCACCAATACTAAAAAACCTTTTTGTTCTAACACCTGGCGCTCTAAAATGACAACAATAAAATGTATTTCTCATTACTTTTTCATATGAATTCTTTTATTGCGAATTACAAGGTTTATGTTTGTTTTTTACTAGTTCCCTGCATGTGTAAAATAGGCATGTAAAACATATTGTATACTGTCAGAAAAAAATGGTCAGATAATGGTCCCAAGCTGTCACCAAGAGAGTACCATTTAGGTCTGACTTCCGGCTACTTTGGCGCTCTCGCCGGTGGTGGTGTGAACACACAGTAACTGTATAAAGACCTTACATAGTGAACTGTATTGTTTTCATTACCTTAGAATTACAAACACTCTAGGTCTCCTTACATGGAAGTCACCACCATGTTTTTACAGTAGCCCTAAACAGACACACTGTTCTACAGAATGCATTTCATCACTATGTTGCCTCAGATGACAACGTGTTTGTCCTGTGGCAGCTACCGTAGCTTCTCATTGCGTTTCAAAATTGAGGTTGGTAACAATTCGCAATCTCATGCCACTAAAAACCTAGACTGTACCTTTAAAGGGACAATAAGTAGGATTTACCCCCATCTAGTGGTGAAATTGTATTTTGCATTCAAACGAATAGTGCTCTCTAGCGCATCGCTTTTCCAAATGCGTGTTGCAACTACGGTAGCCGTTATCTCCTTGTCCGTTTCAGCTAGTTTACGTGTTCTGAATGAAAGCGCATTGTGGAAACGCGTTGGTAGGCTAGTGTATTTTGTCCCTCTCTGCTATTATAGTTATAGCCTTCTGAGACTTACCTGTTCAATGTAAGTAAAGAGAAGAAATTCTAAGCTTACAAAGAAAAGTCAGATCATTGGCAGAGGTCATTTGACACCAACAAGGATATATTTATGAATAAAGACATTGATTTTGATTAATAAAACACTTAAAATCCTACTTACAGTCCCTTTAAGGTACAGATATACTAATATGGACTTCTGAGATACTGATATGAACTCTTTGAGGCTGTTTATACCTGATATTAAGATGCGTTTTGGTCGTTCGGATCACAAGTGGACGAGACCTGGTATTTTAATTTCGCATTTGTCCTGATTTTCTAAAGGAGTGGAGTCTCTCTGCTGTCGTTTACACACGAGTGGGAGAAATGACGGGTTTAAAATGACGCAAACTAATATTATGTCAGAGACGCTGTTTGTATTGTTAGTAAACATGCTGCACATAGTTTTGCAGTGGAGGCCGGTGACTTCTTTTTTCAAGGACGCCCGATGTGAAGTTCGTCACAACATGTATGTAGCCCGTCATGTGTGTGGTTCCTTTTTTCAAAATACTGTATGTGTTCTGAACTTCGTGAGGTTGTGTGTGCATCACGTGTTTTGTCAAAATAAGTGTCTGCTGCAGATGCGTATAAAGGGTTTATGATTAAAGAGACACTCGCGTTTGCCAGATACTCGCATAATCTCATGCGTAATCAGAGTTTAGTGTCTTGCGTCTATTTCGTGAATGTGAGCGTCTCTTTAATCATAAACGGTTTTGACACGTGTGCAACAGGCACTTATTTTGACAAAACATGTGATGCACATGGTTCACATGACGCAACAAACACATATTTTGAAAACACAAGCAACACACATGACACTCCGAACACTTCTTTTGAATTAGCGCCCCTCGGATGAGCAGTCACGAGCCGTCACTGTAGTTTTGTACATGTATATGTAAGAGCATTCTCAGATATTGCAGAGCAATTGATGAAATAAGCTAGCGCAACTTTCAAGCGCTCGCAAAATGAAAGAAGCTGAGACAACCGTTTTAGTTATAGTAATGAAAGCCAAAAAATCGCACTGAACATCGTGGGTTCACGCGAGAAGTCATGTCCAATGGAAAAAGATTGTGCTTGGTACATTACATTAAATCAATAGACGGAAAGTAGGCGGTCTTTTGTGGCTGCTCAAACGCATTCTACCACATCGCGTATACACTACAAAAGCAATCCGGTCGAATGCGTTTTCGACCACCTCTGAATGTGGTCGAAAGTGGACAAGCTTTTTTGAAAAAACAAAAAATAATTCTGACAGTGTACAATAGCTACGTTTACATGGACACATTTTGCCTCCATCGGATTAAAATCCTTCTGATTAATAAATCCTATCATAGCGTTTACATGAACACTTAATAATGTGATCGGATTGATGTGCGTGTTTATATGACACAAGATTTACATCAGATTTGATCATTTGACATGCGCACATTGCACAAATATAGTTTCACGCTGTTTCAAGATTTGCTTTGTGCCTCACTGATAATAAAGCAACAAGCAAAAACACCCATTCACGTGTGCCCAAAAAGCGTATTTTACTTCACGCGGTGCTGCAGGGACCGTTCGCGAGAGCTAGTCCAAACACACGCGTTTGTGGATCAGAGAATAAATCATGGACTGACCGGACAACGCTGTCTTGTATCACTCACTTTATGGGGAATTGGACGGATAATAGGAACAAGATTAACAAGACAATCACTTCTTGTGACTTCCTTCAACAAAACAAACTTGAGTTATTTGCATCATATGTCATTAAGGCAATTCTACGTCATTGCACGTGTGCATATACTCTAGGGATGCACCAAATCCAGGATTCGGATTCGGCCGAATACTGGGCTTTTTGACGGGGTTCGGCCGAATCCTAGATTTTTTTTCCACCGAACCAAACCCTAGGTTGCGCTACGCTGGTCGACGTCACGCGGCCGTTGATTACACACATCGGGTGCTGACGTGGAGATGAGCTTTTTCTTTTGGTGAGCCTTAGGGGCTGGACACACCAAAACTTTTAAACACGGCTGAAAACGCCTTGAGGACGCCAAATGCCAGCTGTTTTTCAGCCGAGCGCTTGGTCGCAGTGATGCTTCAGCTGTGAGCCGGTTGGTTGCTGTGGTAATGTCCCGCCCCTCCTCCACTGTAATTGGACGGCCGTGTGAAGACTGTGACATTGACGAGCGGAGCTTCTAACTCAAAGTATATAGTTTTCAGCGCGGAGCTGCTTGCTTATTGGAAAAACGAGCGTGTCGCAACGCATCGCTTTTATTATGCATAGGCTTATGGTAATTGTCAAAATAGTTTTCCAACTTGTCATCCTGGCATAAAGTACAGTTAAATTTCATTAAATAAAATGAAAAATACACTGCTGTGGACGTTGTTTACTTCATTAATGTGCTTTACTGTGTTAATGGAATAAGGATGCGAGTAGGATTCGGTATTCGGTTTCGGATTCGGACGAATCTTAAAGGGTGGATTCGGGATTCGGCCGAACCTAAAAAATCTGGATTCGGTGCATCCCTAATATACTCCACACTCCCGTCCTGTAGGTGGCGGAAATGCACCTTTCAGTGGGTTTACCAACTGCCATTAAAAAAAGAAAAGATGGCACATGCGCAGAGCATCCCAGTTTCAGTTATCCATCTGATCAAGTGTATACATGTCATTTTGAGCGGATTACAAACGGTATAAACCACCCCTAACAAGCGGATTAGATTTTTAATCAGATTGGCACTTTTTAGTCCGATTGAGGTGTTTACATGGAGCATTTTTATTCAGATTGATCATTTAAACGGATTACAAATGTCCATGTAAACGCAGCTAATGTCAAACTAATGTTTTCTATAATACTGTACCATTCTCCTTAGATGGTGAAGTTCAAGGCTCTTTGTAAAGGAGTCTTAATTAAATAAATCCTATTTTTAAATCCTATTGACACTTACAAACCTTGCATGTCTATACATTTTTCGGACTGAACAGATCGTGCATCGGAGCTCCGTCGAGTTCTTCATCTAAAAGCCTTTTTACTATCTTATTCCTATTTATATATTAAGTTTTACCTAGGAATACTTTACCGTGAGGATTATTGAGCAGTACTACCACGTGAAACTATTTATCACTAATAAACACCCACAGTGTTAGCATATAGCCCGCTAGCTTCAACAAACGCTGCCGACTGAAGCTAGCATTTTCCGATCTAATGGCGGATTCATCTGATATATGCTTTTCTGACCTGTCCTCGCCTGAGCGGGAAGCTGCGAAGGAGTTGATCGGTTTGAGCAGATCCAACGCGAGCTACAGCGCCCACTTCACCATGTCTCCGGACGTCCACAAGCGACCGAGGAATGCGACAAACGAGTGCTCCACGCGATGCAGCTTTACGGACCGTAAGCGAGTGAACGGAGACGCCATTGCCCAACATGAAAGCGATCGGGAAGCTGTGGAGGAGCCGCTGCCCGGCCTTCGCAGATTCAGCATGCCCAACATCACCCTGGACCCAGACGTTCGCAGGCGACTGAGGCGTACCACAACCAAACCCCCAACGCGATGCAGCTCCGCGGAGCGCGTTCGGGTAAACAAAGACGCCATCGCCCAGCATGAAAGCGGTAAGACTCCGCTTGTTATTGTAACATGTACTACTTGCTACATGTATAGTTTAGCTTCTGCCGTTAGCATAGATGGGTTTACATGCACTAAGTGTATTGAAGTATTAAGATTAACTGAGAAGGTTGCTGAACTAGAATCGCGCATCCGAACGCTAGTTGAGGATAGCAAAACCGCTAATGTTACTGTTGTAAATACTGTATCGAGCGAAAAGACTAATGGCTCGGTTCCGACATCAGATGCTAATGTAAACATTACAAACAATGTATCGAGCGCACATAGTGTTCCGACATCAGATGCTAATGTAAACACTATAAATACTGTATCGAGCGCGGATAGTGTTTATCATAATACACATGGCTCGGTTCCGACATCAGAGTCAAGTCGGCGGTCTAACTGGGTGACTGTCAGGCGGCATAGTCATATACGGCGTCCATCTAAGACCCATAACGTTACGGTACTTTCTAACAGATTCGATCCCCTAAGGAATACACTAGCTGAAACACCTGTTAAAAGTGCCCTGGTCATTGGAGATTCTATACTCAGGAACACTAACATTGAGGCACCAAACACCCTAGTCGACTGTATACCGGGAGCCAGAACGTCTGACATTAGATCCAAACTTAAAGTGCTGGCTAATGCTAAACGGAAGTTTTCTAAGATTGTTATTCACGCCGGAACAAATGACACCAGACTCCGACAGTCGGAAATCACCAAAGATAATATTAAGGAGATGTGTGAAATTGCAAAAACAATGTCAGACAATGTAATATGCTCTGGTCCCCTCCCCGCCTACCGGGGAGATGAAACACATAGTAGATTAGTGTCTCTCAATGGCTGGATGTCAAAGTGGTGCCCTCAGCATAATGTAGGGTTTATAGACAATTGGAAGCATTTCTGGGGTAGACCCTTTCTCCTAACCCGAGATGGCCTTCATCCGACATCAGAAGGAAGTGCTATACTCACCAGAAATCTGATTAATAGTCTTAATTCTGATATAGTATGACTATCCAGGGCCCAGGTCAGGAAACAGACGGATCAGCTTAACTGTCCGTCTGTTAGCTGGCATGATATGTCTAGATCACATATATCCCAGAACTTCGAGTCGATCTTACCAGAATATCAACACATTTCAACTGTATCTGTTCCCCGAACAAGCAAATACAGAGCACCGCTTGCCACATCACGTACAAATTTGACCAACATAAAATTAGAAAACAATACATTACAAGATGAACCTCGAATGTTAAAATTCGGCCTTCTTAACATTAGATCGCTTACCAATAAAGAACCTATTGTTAATGAAATAATTAATGACCAAAACTTAGATGCACTCTGTTTAACAGAAACCTGGCTTAAAGCAGACGACTACATTAGTTTAAACGAATCCACCCCACAAGACTATTATTATAAACACGAACCTAGGTTAAAGGGGAGAGGGGGTGGTGTAGCTACAATATACAACAAAATTTTTAAAGTAAACCAAAAATCTGAACTAAAATTTAAATCATTTGAACTAATGTTGTTAAATATGGAAATAACTGATCGTAACCACAAACAGCTCTCTTTTGCCTTAGCTACAATCTATAGACCTCCGGGCCACCATGCAGATTTCCTTAAAGAAATAGCAGATTTTTTGTCTGAGCTTGTAGTCACTGTAGATAAAGCTCTTATCGTTGGTGATTTTAATATTCATGTGGATAACCATAAAGATGCATTAGGACGTGCGTTTATGGATGTTCTAAATTCTCTCAATATTAGACAAAACGTGACAGGGCCAACGCATACTCGTAAGCACACATTAGACTTAATTCTGTCACTCGGGCTTAATATTAATGACATCAAAATATCACCTCAGAGTGATGCAGTTTCTGACCATTACCTTGTGTCATACACTGTACTTCTAGATAGGATCACTCAATCCACAACATGCTACAGATTAGCCAGAACAATAATTTCCACCACTAAAGATAGCTTTATTAGCACTCTTCCAGACCTGTCCCAAATTAAACATGCAGATAACTGTGATGATCTAGATATTGTAATGGAAAACCTAAACAATGTCTGTTCTAACACATTGGATGCCGTTGCTCCCATTCGAAAAAAGAGAATCAAAGAAAAGCCGCCAGCTCCATGGTATGATCATCACACCGCAGCTCTTAAAAAGGCAACTAGGAAAATGGAAAGAAATTATAGAAGCACAAAATTAGAAGTATGGCGTGCAGCATGGAAAGATAGTGTTAAACACTACAGACAGGCTATTAAAACCGCCAGATCTACCTATCTTAGCAAGCTTATAAATGAGAATCATAATAACCCTCGTTTCCTCTTTAGCACCGTTGCAAAACTGACTAGAAACAAAGAACAAACAGAAACCAATAGTACACTCCAACACAATAGTAACGACTTCATGAACTTCTTTTCTAACAAAAATAAGGCTATAAGGGAAAACATCGTAGCTACACAGGCAGCCACCACTCTACCCGTTAGTTCACTTAACACTAGACTACCACACGAACATCTTGATTCATTTAAACCTACTACAATAGAAGAGCTCTCTAAACTAGTAACGTCATCCAAATCATCGTCCTGTATATTAGACCCCGTTCCCACAAAACTACTTAAAGAGGTATTTCCTGTAGTGTCAACCCCGGTTCTAAATATCTTTAACTCATCGCTAGAAATAGGATACGTTCCAACATCTTTCAAACTAGCAGTTATTAAACCGCTGATTAAAAAACCACAGCTTGATCAGGGAGAGCTTAATAACTTTAGACCAATCTCAAATCTCCCTTTTCTTTCGAAAATATTAGAAAAGGTAGTGGCAAGCCAGTTACGCACATTTTTGACAAATAATAGTACATATGAAAAGTTCCAATCAGGATTCAGGCCCCACCATAGCACAGAGACAGCGTTGCTTAGAGTTACAAATGACCTCCTATTAACATCCGATCGTGGTGAAATCTCAATTCTTATATTATTAGACCTTAGTGCAGCCTTTGACACAATAGATCATACAATCTTACTCAATAGACTAGAAAACTATGTTGGTATTAGTGGTCAGGCGCTAGCATGGTTTAGGTCGTATCTAACCAATCGCTATCACTTTGTTTATGTAAACGAGGAAGAGTCATATCACTCCCTGGTTAAATACGGTGTACCGCAGGGATCGGTTTTAGGTCCTATCCTGTTCTCGTTATACATGTTACCTCTAGGAGACATTATCAGGAAACATAACATAAGTTTTCACTGCTATGCGGATGATACCCAGCTTTACATCTCCTCACATCCCAGCGAAACACACACGTTTTCTAAGCTAACAGACTGCCTTAGCGATGTTAGTGACTGGATGGCACATAACTTTCTTAAGCTGAACTCCAATAAGACAGAGATACTTATTATTGAACCGAATCGCTACAAACATAATATGTCAGATTACACGTTGCACATAGATGGCTGCACTGTGGTGCCATCTTCCACGGTAAGGAACTTAGGTGTGATGTTCGACAGCAACTTATCCTTCGATAGTCATATCGCCAACGTCTGCCGTACAGCTTTCTTCCACCTTAGAAATATCTCGAAAATACGCCATATACTGTCTACACCTGACGCAGAGAAGCTTATCCATGCTTTTATGACCTCTAGAATAGACTATTGTAACTCGCTACTCGGGGGATGCCATGCAAATCAAGTAAACAAGCTTCAGCTAGTTCAAAACGCTTCCGCAAGGGTACTTACTCGATCTAAAAAGTACGACCACATAAGCCCAATTCTGGCATCTTTACACTGGCTACCAGTTAAATATCGCATACAATTTAAAATATCACTACTCACCTACAAAGCTTTAAATGGCCTAGCACCCTCATACCTTAGAGAATTACTATCAGAATACAATCCGTCACGCACACTACGCTCACAAAATTCTGGTCTCTTGATTATCCCTAGACTATCAAAAGAGTCTAAAAGTGGAATGTCATTTTCCTACTTAGCCCCTAAGCTCTGGAATGATTTACCAACCGATGTCCGAGAATCAGACACAGTCGATAATTTTAAATCTAGACTTAAAACTTTTCTCTTCAACAAAGCATTCGCATAATTTGTCTAGTAAAAGTACTTAACTCGAAATAGTTATTTGTACCGAACAAATCACTCGCGGTCATAAAACAGACAAACCAAATAAATAAATAAAAACCTTATCTTAAAGTATAGTCGGATTGCGATTTTGGAACTTTCGTGTTCTTGTGAATAGTATGCCATACAAACCCGTTTGCCACTGAACCTGCATTAACGACGACAGTGGGGCATCCGGCCTTAGTCAAACGTGTTGGCTCGTACGGTTGGGTTGGGCTTTTGTCGCTTTCTTTATATTGCGAATACTATGCCATACAGACCCGTTTGCCACTGAACCTGCATTAACGACGACAGTGGGGCTTCCAGCCTTAGTCAAACGGGTTGGCACGTATGGTCGGGTTGCGATTTTGGCGCTTTTTTGTGTCTTGTGAATAGTATGCCATACAGACCCGTTTGCCACTGAACCTGCATTAACGACGACAGTGGGGCCTCCAGCCTTAGTCAAACGGGTTGGCACGTATGGTCAGGTTGCGATGTTGGCGTTTTCTCATGATCTTGTAAATAGCATGCAATATAGACCCGTTTGCCACTGAACCTGCATTAACGACGACAGTGGGGTTACAGGCCTTAGTCAAACGGGTCGACAGGTTTCATTTTCTCTTTCTCTTAAAAATCAGAAGGTGACCCTTAGTTACCATATATACCGTCGCAGTGGGCCCCCAATTTGCAAAATCCTCAACTGTGGATAATATAATTATGCCGCAATAGTTAGTCTGTCTGAAACTAAGCTGATTAAACCACATCACTGTGTGACACTTGCATTACATGTGAACGGCCCCTACGCTAATATGATTTTGTTTTTCTCTCCCTGTCCTGTCCTCGACCCTGAGGACAATGGGACAAACAGACCCAGTTCCGGTAGATGTGAAAGTCGACTCACCTCTGATCTACTGGTCGTCCATCACTGTGATGCCCAGCTGATGCCTGACCAACGACCACCGGCAGAACCCGCTTAAACCCCGCTTAATCCCCGCTTAATCTCCTTATCCGTTTATATGTGTTTATATACATATATATCTCCCAAGGGTTTTTCCCTCCTAGGACTTTTTATTTTTTTTTCCTCGGCTCAACAACCCGGGGTTTTTGTTTTTTTTTTCTCCTAGGGGGTTTTTTACCCCGGGGAGGTAGCCTGCTTGGGCTTAATTTAGCTTCTTCTCCTAGACGTTACATTAGTAATACGCTCGTTCATAATGTCGAGTCATAGCCTCAGCAAATTTGACAGCTTATGCTATTGTGTATTATGTTGTGCTATCTGTCATTTTTCTGTGCTTTTACTGCTTCTATTAATGTAAAGCTGCTTTGAAACAATTGAGTATTGTGAAAAGCGCTATATAAATAAAATTGAATTGAATTGAATTGAATTGAATATTTTTATACTCGGTGAACTTTAATATATATTTCAATTGCTTTAAAATCATGCTTTATGATGGGTTTACTCAAGAAACTATTGACATTTCTTGGTGTTCTTCTTGCAAAGAGTGAGTTCTTCTGAGAAATTAAAGACTGCGTGGATGTTTCAGTAGTGCGGCATCTGAGGAAAATTGCGCCTCAAGAAATCTTTTTTTATTTTCAGCGTGATCTGACCAGTCAACCAAATTCAACCTCTCTCTCTCTCTCTCTCTCTCCCTTTCCCAGGAACATACCTAACTCACGAGGCGAAAGGTTCTGATGACGCCCCTGATGCAGACACAGCCATCATTAACGCCGAGGGTGGCCACTCTGGGGTAGACGACAAGAAAGAGTACTTCATCTAGTGATCCATCCCTCCGCTCTACCTTCAAACGCTTCAGTTCACTCAGTTTGGCGGGGAAAACAGGGGAATGGCAGAGAAGAGAGGAATACGTGAGAGAGAGAAAAAAAATCAAAAACAAAGCGTTGACCTGTTGGAACTGAAGAACCTCAAATAATCTTCAACACACAGGACAGGAAAGTGACGGACATGCACTGGCGCGTTGGCTCATTTTTAAACAAACAAACACACACACATTTGGGTTCATAAACTGATTTTATCCACTGACACACACACACACACCACCCTAATCAAACACGCATAACAAAACATAATAAAAAAGGTACACAAAGGCAATATGACAGTGACCACTCTTCTCTCATTTCCCATGATTCCTTTCAAACAGTCCGGATCAAACACACAAGCGTTGTGGCACGTGCGCAGTGACGTGCATGCATGAACTTTTGGGACGTGTGGTCTGCATCTAAACCCATTGAAACAAACACACAGACTTACAGTCGGCATGCATACATACACACACTGAAAAAGCGATTAATACATGTAATCGAACGATGCTACCCTGCAATATCACTGACTGACCCAAACACGGATACGCTCATATGTCACCTCAGCGTCACGCTATTATGCATTTACCTTCAACTAATGCACACATACCTAACTAACACACACACATACAGAAGCAGGCAAAAAAACAGCAGCCCCTTCAACTATTGTGTGAGCCCCAATATACGGTAAATTTATAAATACATATACAGTATAAGATTATATAGCATCATTTTTACTCAGTGTGCTGTAAATATATTCTCCTTCTCTCTCTTTATCTCTCTGTCTCTCTTTCACTGTCTGATATTGCAGTATATACTCTCTGAGCCTGCCTGGTTTTCTTACATGCGTGGAAATGCCGAGTTGATAAAAAAATATCTGGACTGTAGAAAAAAAAAACATGGTGTTATGAAAATATTTGTATGAATTATGTTCTCTTCTTCGAGTTTAATTTCTGAGTTGTTAACTGTTGGTGCAACAGTCTTGTGTCATCTCATCGACCTGGGAAGATTTATATTGTTATTATTTTTTATTGCAAGGTTCTTCTCAATCAAAATGCATTACATGAGTTGTGCACTGATGTTTCGTTGTATTAGATTAAATGCTTAGCTCACTCGTGCCACCTTCAGGAATGAATCTACATTAGAAAAAGCAGGGTAACACAAAACCAGACTACTGCTGTCTTTCTTTCTATTTCTCCCTATTTCTGCGTCATTATTTGCTGCTTCTCCCTTCCGGACATAGATCTAGATTTATCTAGACTTGTAACATCGTAGTAATGTCACGTAAAAGCCATGTTGCTTTTTGGAAGGGGGATGGAGTCGCCTACATCATGCAATAAACCGAGGCAGTTTGATCTAATAAAAACTAGTTAATTGTTTCCTTAACCGAGGACAATCTGGTGTGTTTAATCTGTTATGTATAAATTAGTCATTATGGAGAAGTTTTGCATGACTAAAAATCCAGCTGTTTTCCCTCAAGATGTGGCCAGCTGTCATCTTTATGTCACTTATTACAATTCTAGTGTTGGAGCTGTGGCTCAGTTGGTGAGAAAATCACTGGCATTGTTTTTTTTAGATGGATGTTTGAGTCTGGCTTTTGACATTTTCAAGCCAAGTTCCCCTTTTCTCTTAGTAACATTTCTTGCCCTAAAAATGGCAACTGGCCAAAAATAAATAATTAGAGAAACTTGTCTCTGTAGAAGAGTGACGGGTATGTTGGTAACTAGGAAACTGAGTTGGCTGGAAGTGATTCACAATTCTGAATTAAATTGATTTGCCCCATATAAAAGTTCAGGTTGTGGTCACTACTAAGTTTTAATTTTTGTTTGAATGCAATCACAGAGATAAATTAGAGGTCACAATTATAACCCAAAACTGTCCTCTGCCTTCAGATACCCTTCACATACTGTACCTCATTAATGTAATGAGTTTCTGAGAGACGCGGTTACAAAAGTCTGCCACAAGGTGTCAGTAACACATTTCTTTTCCCCCTACTCTCTCTCTCTCTCTCTCTCAAGCAGTAGTACTTCCAGTTAGTGATGATAAATCAGTCAATGCTATTTTTAAGTTATATTGTTTAATTTTGTTCTACTGTAGATGTGCATACTGTTGTTTATGTTGATGTCTCAAACTGGAAGGTGTAGAAAAGTTTACATTACTTTTAAATTGCATTTAAAATTCTGACATTTTCTTATTATTTCAAATACATAGTCTTGATAACAGCACCCTATGTGAGCTCAGACACTGGCACACATATTTTGTGAACGTGTCTGTGTTTGTGTGTGCGAGATTTTCCCAACAGCCCAGCAAAGAGATGCAGGAAACCCTCAACGTATTATAATGTTCTGTTGATGATGTTAATTTTTTTTAATGATAAGTCTTCCTTTTGAACAAAAAAATCATATCACGTGAAGCTATTTTGTCATGTATGTTGGTTTGTATTATGGCCGATGATGCCATCTGAACGGGACTGAACATCATCATCATTGTGGGTTCCGTTTGTTTGATGGTCTGTTTAAACAGTATTCGCTTTTTGTTACAAAAAAAGAGATCCCTTGTTAACTTCAAAATAAATAAACATTTGGGTTAACCTCATTTCAGTGTTAATTATTATTGTCATGTTTATTTTGTTGTTATTTGCATTAGTAACACACTGTTAACAATTCTGTAGAAATTACAGTATTACCGGCAGCTGTTTTCAAGTAACTTACTGTAGATTTAAATAGTTTGTTCAAAGTTAAATGCACATTAAACATTAACAAGTCTTTATCTTTACAGAATAAAAATAAAATAACAGCCTCATGCATTTAACTCTGAATAAACTGTTGCCAGTAAATAACAAATTTAAATCTACAGTAAGTTACTGGCAAACAGCTGCATAACTACAGCAAGTTTTTTTACAGTAGGCCTGCAGGTAGTACACTCTAAAAAATTATGCTAAATAGCACGAGAAGTGGTTCACTGGCTCATAATCATGGGAACCACTTTAATGCTATAGGCCAGGGGTGGGGAAAATTGGCTATTTGCGCGTATTGGACGCTTGAACATTTTAAGTTTACTCGCTTTAAACTCTAGTCATTCAGGACATTCACACGTAAATTCGCATCATGGGAGGAGCTTATATAGTTCAAATTGAGTAAACTTACGAGATTGTTCGACCTCCCCACTCACTTTCTTTCAAACAAGAACCTTTTAATTCCTGTAAAAGTACGATGTCATCTCATGCAGCGATGATGATTGTCCTCCATTGTTGTTTTGTGTTTTTGCCCCCGCTCGCTTCCTGTAATCACGTCACTGCTAGAGCAAGCTCCTGATTGGTTAACACTGAACGAAAATCTGCCAAAGTTCTGATTTTTCGACTCGTGCGAATTGAGAGTTGAAAAGTCTGAACTTTTGTTGCTTACTGTGCCGCAGGATGCCTATTCACGTTTTTCTATTGACTTAACATGTAAATCACTCGCCCTTGCCGCTTCTTCCGCGTCTGGTGTGAACGCACTATAAAAAGTTAAAAATGTTGACTTATTGCCGTGAGTCAGGATGTCTACCTGATTTTTACTTAAAAAATTTATTTGTACCAATTTGTACCCTAATTCAGTCAGGTCCCAGATAGCACGCATACGTCTGCCCAACGTCGGCTCAAGAGCATACGTCGCCTCCTTACCTATTCCTATTACCTAATATGTTGAATAAGATATGCAATCTTAAGAAATAAACGTTCAAATACTTTGATCGTAATCATAGGGTACACTCTTTTTTAGGGTACACTCAAAAAAATAAAGATGCTTCATAATGTCATAGATTTTTTTTTGTTTATTTAATGGTTCCATAAGGAATCTTTAATGCCTGAAAAAAATTTTTTGCTTCACAAAAGATTAAATTATCTTTAGATTACAAAAAGGTTTAAAAAAGAACCTTTGACTGAATGGTTTTTCTATTCGACATTGCTGTGAAGAACCATTTAAGCACCTTAATTTTTAAGAGTGTATATGCAAACCTTTAAAAGGATCCACCCAAAAATAAAAAAATCTATCGTCACCTACTCACCCTCATGTTGTTACAAACCTGTATAAATTTCTTTGTTTTGAAAACCGCAAAGGAAGGTATTTTGAGGAATGTTTGAAACCAACCAATCTGAGGCCCCATTGACTTTCATAGAAAATAATTTTATGGAAGTGAATGGGGCTCATGATAAGATTCCTCTAAATATCTTTCTTTGTGGTCTTCAGAGAAAATAAATATATATATGTTTGTAACAACATGAGGGTGAGTGATGACAGATTTTTCATTTTTGGGTGAACTATCCCTTTAACGTTCACAGAACCTTTATGTTGTACAGAAGGTTCTTTGTGGTGGATAAAGGTAGACTATTAAATTGTAAGAAAGAAAAGAAAGTTTATTTTAGAAACCGTTAACTAGGCTCGTTGGGGAATCAAAAAATGTTCATTTATGCCATCACTGCAAATAACTATTTATAGAACTTTCATTTTTGTGTGTTAGTTAAAAAGGATGAAAACTAATAATTAACTAAATATCAATTGTCTTGCACTTTAACCTTTAATTCAGTTTATTTACCTGAAAGGTTAAGTTATTTTTGAATAAGGGTTTTACAAATGCCTTAATTTGAGACAGCAACCATTCTTTCAACTCGTCAATGCTAGCTAGCCGTGGTCACCTGTGTGACAACTAGCCCCGGCGTCATCTAATAGAAGCTGTTAATTTTACCGGTTCCAAATTGTTCTCTGCTTAAACCGTTTCTGTATTTTGACATGGAGCCTGCGATGAAAATGCAGCAATACAAAAATCTTGATATGATCCGCCGTAACTGATGCAGCGTGCTGTGACATTGAAAAACGTGTAAGGACGATAAACGCAATCAACGAGAGCGCGAGGGGGAGAGAGACATAGCGCGACAGAAAGAAATAGAGAAAGAGAGAGAGAGAGCGGGCGATCCATCGGCGCAGTACCAAGCAGTGAGCTCAGAACTCTGCGTCTCTCAACAATCACAAATTGAAATTTGCACGAAATAGAGAGATTGGGATGTTTGCCGTGATCCAGTGAGCTCATCCACACATCACAATCGACTCTGCTGAGGAGGGAGAGGGAAATATGTGCTGAATGAACGCGGACCGGTCCAAATAGGCGTCTGGACGTGAATGATATCATCAGCAGCGGTTCGTGGGATTTCAGAGTCCAGTGTAAAAAGAATGAATTGATGGTGTTTACTGAGTGGCAGCGGGGCAGATGGGGATCATCATGACTTGGCTCTGGATTTTAACTTTGACCATCAGCGTGCACAGAGGTAAGAGCTGCCTTCACGAGCCATCAAATGCCTGCACTTACCTCAGTACGATCTCTTTCTTTCACACGCTACAGATGTTTTAACTTTAGTTACTGTGGCAACACTCACTGTATGTTAAATTGCGCTTTGTTGGGTGTGCTAGTAACGTATAGATAGCCCTGCTTAGTAGAAATATTTTAAGACAGTAATTTTATTGTTTTCTGTTACGAATGTAAACCATCAGCGGTTTGCCAATAAAACCCCTCAGCATACAAAATTCCTTTATGTATTGTGTTTTGGGCCTTAAGATTTAATTGTGTTATTTTAGTTGTCATTTACCAGATAACATCCCACCAATAAAACCAAACACATGACTAGTACAAAGACCAGCATTTCCATTAAAACTATTCCCAGTTTAACCATTAAATCCATTATCATTTCTGTAACGGTTGCTGTTTTTCCTCAGCAAAAATCTAATGTAGCTTAAGAATTGATAACCTTGTGTGTCTAGGTGTGAAAATTACTATAATAATACTAATTTATTGTCAAAATGACGTTTTCTAAATTTTAGTGGTTACACACACTGATGTCTTTAGCAGGATCATGTACTGTACGTGCGCGTATGATCTGATGCCTCGCAGCTCGTGCCGTGTCCTACAGTAGGCTACGTTCTGCTCCCGTGCGCGTGACTGCGCCGTAGAAACCCGTTAACCGCGAGACGCATCACATCTCTCGCGCCCAGGGGCGACAGAAACGCATGGTAACGTTTGGCGGGGAAGAATCCGCGGCGTGTCAGCGCGTGGATGTCGGTAGCAACAGCGGAGGTCCGCGGACGAATTTGACTGCGGTGTTAAAGTGTAGCTGGGAATGAGAATGTAGTAAGGTGGGCTCATTTGCCGCCAAAAATAAATAAATTAATAAATGATAAAACGCACAAAACCATTGTTGCTGCCTATATTTTAGTATACTACATTTGCATTGATTAATTTTGCATAGTTTCCCTTTAAATAGAAGCAGAAGGAGAAAGGGGCAAAACAATAAAAGTGGTATCATGCCATAAAGGTTCCGAAATGGTTCTGTGCCGGCCTGTATGGTTCAATAAGGAACCTTTAACATTCACATATCCTTACTGTATCAGAAGATTCTTTGTGACGGAAATTATTGTACAGACTATAAAAATGTAAGGATCCGTTGACTGGTGTGGAACCAAAAAGGTTCTTCTATGTGAAGAACCCACATTTTAGCACCTTTATTTTTAAGAGTGTATTTATAGGACGAAATTAAATTAGTATAAAAGTACAGCTGTTTCACATGTATAATTTATATTTTTTATTTAGACGCAATAATAAGTGATATATAACTATATATACATATATTTTAGTAATATATAAAATAATATTTGATATGTGTAAATATATGTAAATCAGTTCTGTTAATGTTTAATTATATACTATAAACATTTTCTGTAGTTATGCAGCAGCTGTTTGCCAGTAACTTACTGTAGATTTAAATGTATGTTATTTACTGGCAGTTTTACAGTTAAATGAACATTAAAAATTAATGTAAGTAAAAAACAGAAAAAGTCTGATGATGAAGTTCAAAGTTAAATGAATATTAAACATTAAGAAGTCTTTGTCTTTACAGAATAAAACTATACAATAACAGCCTCATGCAAAGCATTCATCCTCATTAACATTTTTATGTTTATTTCCCTCAGATTTTGGTTCCCAGAATGCTTTGCATGAAGCTGATATTTTAGTTTATTCTGTAAAGGTAAAGACTTTTTAATGTTTAATATTCATTTAACTTTGACCAAACTGTTGCTAAATAACATAAACTACAGTAAGTTACTGCAAACAGTAATATTGTAATTTCTATAGAATTTTTACAGTGTAATAATATAAATATAATAAATATAAGTATATAAATATAATAAATATAAGTAATACATCAGTGAGCCAAATTAATCTCTACAGAACATGATGTAAGGTATAAAGTTAGCCTTTTTGTTCTTCAGATTGTCTTCAGTGTTTCCGCAAATAAGTGTAAAGCACGTAGGTGAGGATCAGAGAGTTTGTTCTCTCACATCTGATACTTGTTAGCAGATTTTCATGTGAAGATGCTGGTTGAAAGAAAGAGAGAAAGAGGTGATGAAAGCAGGGGTGTGATGGAGGTTAGACGTGTTTGCAGGAAGTGTCAGCAAGTTTTTCTGATGGAGAGATTCAGACAGAGAAGGAATGATGGATAGATTGAGAGTGGGAGCACGGATTGACACAGACATGTTGTGATAGAGGGGTAGTAATGATGGAGAGATAAGGAGACGGGTGACTCAATCTGTCAAGGAAAGGAATGTAAAGGGAGAGAAAGAAAAGATAGAACGAGGGCAGCGGAGACATGTTATTTTTTAATTAGTTTGCAGTGTTATCTTTAAACATTCCAAGTATGAGCACTTAATGTAAACTTACTTTTTACAGAAGGACAGTGCTAAGGTTTTTAGACCTTTCCGCACTTCAAATTTTATTGTTTGTCTGAAAAGTGTGAGAAAATGTTAATGTGCCAAAATACATCACACATCTACTGGAACGGCAAAATTTAATTCTATGAAACATATAGTTTTAGTGTCATTTTTTGTCAGAATAGGACACTCCTCTTTGTCTTTTATATTTTGGTGTGTAATATTTTGGGAATTAAAACGCCGCAGAAGATCTACAGATTTCTGCTAAATTAAACATTTATCATTCGTGTTCATTAAATATTTTAGATAATTTAATATAGTATCATTTCCCCTAATTTTACCATAAAATAATTACAATTTTCTGATTTCATATTAGGATACTTCTGTTCATGGATAGTCAGGATTTGATTACACTTTCCTTTAATCCAGTTATACTATAGTTGTATACGTATATTTGTGTTTGTTTGTGGAAAGCGAGGGGTCGGCATATTTGACAGTCACAATTAGAACTGACAGATTTCTATCACTCAACTTACAGCAAGACACAGAGAGATACGACAATGAGCCTGAGGGCTCTGTTTGTGACAGCAATGAAACTTCAGAGGTGATCCAGACAAAGAAAGACAAAAGACTGCATCGTATTCTTCAGCCTAAAGGTAGACAACGTACACAAAGAATTCTTCAGCAGACACTGGACAGCATAATACAGGCGGTATATATGAGTCTTCATGTGTGTCCTTCATGATATCCCCTAAAGAATAAAGGAAAGGTCAAAGAAAGTTCAATGTTAGGTCAAGCTTAAGGATTTTTTGTTGCATTTAGTCTGCAAGAGGAAAAGGTTAGGATGGTTAGTTGAATTATGGTTATAATTAGTCTTTTGATTTGCAGGAAACAATCTTAAAAATAAAGGTGCTGCACGATGCCATGGAAGAACCATTTTTTAAATGGTGCTAAATGATTTCTGTTTCAAAAAAGGTTCATTGTGGTGAACACTGAATGTTTTTTTGAGGAACTAAAAAAAGTTATTCTATGGCATCGCTGTGAAGAACCTTTTAAGCACCTTTATTTTTAAAAGTGCAAGGTCTTCTCAGATCAGCTTATTCCCAGCAAGCATGTTTGGCTAAAAGAAGGCTAAATTTGGGCTGTCAGTGAAAGTCTAATAAACGTCTAATAGCCCAAGAATAGACAATACGTATACGTTTACAACAAATAAAACACCTTGAATACCTGTTGACTTTGCCTATATGTTGGAATACCATACATCTACAAGTTATTTTATACAAAAATGGCATGTTACCAAATTCAAAGTTATTTAGGGTAGACGTGGGTTACTCATAGCTGGACCATATTGGGTCATTTCAACGTCTCGGTTTTTGCTTGCTGGGTTCTGACCAAAAACTTCTCACTTAGACAAAAACCTTCTAAGAAGGGTTTGGTATCTTAAGATATTTTTTTAATTTAAATAATATTGTGGAGGTATTTCCAAACTGCTGTACAAAAACAAAGACAAAACATTGGAAATGCAGTATGTGATCAGAACTTGTGCCTATTTACACAAAAAAGTTGCAAAACTGGCTTGTAATCATAGGGGAACCACTTTAAATGCTTTATAGCATCTATGTAGACGTTAGAACCATAATGTGTGTCGCAATCTTTTAATGAGTTTATAAAATGTTATAAAAATGGGGCCCCTGCCACTATTTTCCCAGGGGGCCACACACTCCAGTTTGAGAACCACTATACATGGTTCTACATAGGTGCTATATATATAGTTCTCCTACACTCTTAGAAAATAAAGATGCAAGGTATAAAAGTTAACACTGGGGCGGTACCTTTTTAATAAGGTACATACTGGTACCTCAAAGGTACATATCTGTACCAAAATGCTATAGGACCTTTTTTAAAGGGGTCATATTATGAGACTTTTAAGATGTAAAATAAGTCTTTGGTGTCCCAATATTGCGTATGTGAAGTTTTAGCTCAAATACACCACAGATAATTTATTATAACATGTTAAAATTGCCACTTTGTAGGTGACATTTTTGGGTGTGTCCCCTTAAATGCAAATGAGCTGATGAAATGCAAAAACTGATCGCCATGATGGCGGTTCATCAAAATTGAAATTCAATTGTGCGGTCAATTATTATTTTTTCTCTCTTTCTCTTTGCACTAAATGGTGGGATAGTGCAAGGGGCCAAATTTTTGTAATTAGACTCGCTACCTATGTCACAAAACAGGCATAATCTACAGTAAATGACCTAATTTTTCACATGCTTGCGTAGAATGGTTTACCAAAACAAAGTCACTGGCTTGTTCAATTTTTACGTTTTCTATGTTAATAGAAGTACTGGGGACCCAATTATAGCACCGAAACATGGAAAAAGTCCGATTTTCGTGCTATTACCCCTTTAAAAGGTACTGTCCCAGTGACAGCCTTTGTCCCTTTTTTTGAGAGTGTATAGTTGCAAGCTGTGTTGGGGTAACGCATTCAAAGTAACGTGCATTACCTAATAATATTACTTTTCTGAAGTAACGAGTAAAGTAACACATTACTTTATAAATGTACACATTTGAGTTACTTTCAAAAAAAATTAATGCAAGTTACTTTTCAGTTTAATTAATTCAGTTATAAAAAAAATTATGTACTCAATTAAACTGAACATTGTCACGTAGAATTAAGCACTCTATGTGTGAGTCAGAAATGGAGATGGCAGACCAGAGCTTGACATTTTTGCGATAAAAATATGCAATTTCTGAATGCAGAATTTCTCAGTCATAAAAACACATGCAAGGCCTGAAAGAGATCAAGCCTCAGCCAAGTAATAAAAAGTAACACAAAAGTAACTTAAAAGTAACGTAAGTATTATTTTCCATGAAAAGTAACTAAGTAACGTAATTAGTTACTTTTTAGGAAAGTAACTTAATATTTTTTTAGAGGAAAGTACTAATAATTATGTAAGGAATAATTGACAACAGGCCGTTGAATTATAAGAAAATAATACACATTCGAGGTGGTAATGCTTAACACTGCGGGTGTGCATTATTTTCGAATAATTCAAAGGACCAAAGTCAATTATTCCGCTATAGCACGGTTACCAAAAACATTGCTCTGGTGCCTATATTTAAGACATTTGACATGTTAGGTGTGCGGTTTACAGAAAAATAATCAAAACCCATTGAACATTTCTCAGCCAATCAGAATAAAGCATTCAACAGCCCCGTGGTATAATCCACAGGGCTGTTGAATGCTGCATTTTGATTGGCTGAGAAATGTTCCATGGGTGTAAATTATTTTTCACTAACCGCACCCCTAACCTTTAAAATGGCTTAAAAATAGACACCAGAGCAATGTTTTTGGTAACCGTGGTATAAGCGGAATAATTGACTTTGGTCCTTTGAATTATTCGAAAATAATGCACACCCGCAGTGTAACGGCACGACGCAAACCAGCTTGGGTGTGCATTATTTTCTTATAATTCAATGGCCCATCATCAATTATTCCTTACTTATTTCACCTGGATAAAAAGCAAAGGAGAATATACAGTTTTGCTTGTGAATTTTTAGCTAAATTGCTTTGATGTGGTTAAACGGAAATATATATACAATACATTTGCTTGGTCGCATTGATGATATGTTTCTGAAAATGGCTAATATTCGGCATAGTAAATACTCAAACAGGCACAAGGACTGTATTACCCTGCCCTAGAAACTCTGGAAAAACCTGGAAGTCGTTGTAGATTTCAGTTGTTTAGATTAGTGGTTCTCAACTTTAGTCCTGAGGACTGCATATAAAGTTTCAACTAGTGGATGAGCAAGAAAAAGTGACACTGAATTTACTTTGTAAGTTCTATTTTGGTATCCATTCATAACTAAAAGCATTCACATACAGTAGCTATTAGTCACAATGATTGTTTGTAGATTTATGTAACCACCTTCATGTTGCATCTGTGTTTGGCTACACAGTAATAAAGTACTACTGTACTTAGACTTTGTGGCATTTCAGCATACATGTATATATTTCTTAACCCTTTAACTGGCGCAGCCCTTTTTGAGTGGGGGGTTGGTGAAAAGGTGATATACACCTTTAAACTAGTATAACTCTGGCCTTTTTTTTTGGTCTAGAAGCCTAATTTTGGTTTTAATTTTGGTATTTTTTTGTTTTAAAGAAGACACTTCAACGTTTTTTAGGAAAGTGTCTGGAGGGGAAAATATTATTTTTTTTAAAGCAGTTCACATTTATTTGTAATAAATAAAAATGCAATATAGTATTATTTTTAATACATAAAAATTGAGGTTTCTGCTGGTTTGCTGTGAGGTTTGCTGCATACTTGTGTCACAAATGAATAAATTACAGTTACTGCATTATTATTTCTGCTAAAAGGTTTTGAAATATGAAAACTACATTCTTGGACCTTTCCAACAATATATAGTTTGTCGTGATAGATTAACATTTACCTAGAAAATATTGAAATAAATGTAGGTGTCCCGCTCACGGGACAGCGCCAATTAACGGGCTAATACAATCTGTATACATGTTCTTTCACTTAATAATAAACACATATTTTTGGATAACACTTATACCAACTACATTCACCAATTTGTAATAGTAATTTTGACCTGGTGCATTGATTTTTCTTTTGTAAGTGGTGAACCAAACAACTTAAGGAATGTTTTTCTCCAAATGGAGGAGTTTCTTTGTTGTAGATTTGCATACCATGCTAATTCATTGTTAGAGCATTATATTGCTTTATGCGCGTGCAATATTTGTATTTCACCAGAATCATTTATGCATATGTGCGTCATTTTATCCACAATTTATCACTGATATACTGGCGTTACTTCATTTCATGGGCCAGTTTTATGTCCCACAGGCTGATTTTTATTCATACAAGCAGGTTTCTTTTTCTTTTTTTTATATGAAGGTCACATTAACTGTCCTGGCAACCTTTATCATGCCTTCATAATTTATTTTTGCTATTTTTTAAGAACGCTTTTTATGTGGAGATTTTATTGTTTTACCCTTGCCCTAGACCAAAGCTTTCAATTTTATTCTGCGAACATCCATTAGAAATATTACGGAAACTGACCGTTGCCGTCCTTGATGCTAATTGGTCAGTAGCTGTGGTTAATGCTAACAGCAGAACATCTTTAGTTTCAGTGCAGAGATAAACATCAGGACAGCATCTCATTTATATGATAAGTCTGTGTAAGAAGAAAGATCAGTCCCAGATCTGTCTGGCCTGGAGATCTCTCCAGTGGCTTACTGGTGGGGAGCATTAATTTGTAAGATGAATAACTGGGACACAGGTGTGAAGACATACATGCACACTTGGACAAGAATGACTCTTTGTAGGTACAGGAGGAGAGTACAGCGTACGGTACATATAAGCACACATGTATAAACATAAACTCACGTCCACCTATTTTTAAAACTGTTACCATGTGAACATCTGGGTATGGCATTGTTCTTATCATTTTTTTTGTATGCGCACACCAACGTACAAATTATAATTACAACAGAAAGCAAATATTAACTAGGGCAAAAAAAGGATTTATTTAAATGGCATTCACATTATTTGCAATATTTTTTTCTAGTCTTGAATTGACATACTAAAAGAACTTTACTTACAATATCAGCAAAACATACGAAAACATTCCCCGACTTCTCTTTACATAAAAAATCTAAAGAATAGATCACATTGAATGATAATTTAAAAAAAATGTTTTGTTCTGTAGATGATTGAAGATGTAACCTCTTGTTAAGTAAAAGCTAATTGGCCCAGTAATATACAAAAAAAGTGTGCATGAGCATAGTGTAAAGTGAAGGATGAAAATATGTGTAGGACTCTTTTTTTAGACAGGAAGAGAATAAAATGGAGAGACAAAAATAACATTCTGCAGGCAGGTTTTATATATAGACACCCTTAGTTTATCGACATGGGGCGTACTGTGTGCATTTACAAACAGGGGAGATCGAAGTAAGTGGTTATGAAAACTATATTTCAGTTACTATGCGATTTTGAGTCAAAAGTTTTTAGATTAAAAAGTCAGAATATTATTTTAATCACTCCTGGGGCAGGTTGTCACATGTTTATGTTGTAATTGAAGAGCTTTTATGCAAAACCCTCTAAGTCTCACCCTTAATTTTTTCAGGCTTTGATATTTAGGTTCAGTAATTTCACTTTAATGCCAATGAAAAGATTATTAGTCAGTAATTGAAATGCTTTTCGTTTCACAAATGTCACTTTAGTCATTTCACAAATTTAGCAAATTTGTCTTTTACTGCAGAACCTTCTAAAGGGCTGGTTATAGTTGTGCGTAGGTCCTATGGCGTAGCCGCGACGGCGTAGGTTCTGCATCGGTTTTCATTTATACCTTTGCGGTATCCTCCGCGTCAACGTGCAAACACACCCGCAAACTGCTGCTAGGCAGTATCCACGCGTGTAACCACAGTAGCAGCGCGGCCGTCAGAGAAGAAGAAGCTTGGCAAGTTAACACACAAACGAAGAAGAAACAGCAACTTGTTGTGTATAATTTGAGAAGACCAGCAATGATGGAAGTAAATAATCAGTGACTTTTGTTGCAGTTTGAGTTAAATCACTTCTCAACTTGGCTCATCTTTGTTTTCACCGTCGCAAACGGAAATACCTATGACGCAGTTTTTTTACCTGACGTGGGAGTTCTGGTGGACCAATCACAGCGTTTGCGGTCCGCGTAGAACTGACGCGCTGTTAAAATTTTTGCGAAGTGCACGTCAGGCTACGCAGAGCTACGCGCAGGCTACGGACGCACGACTATAAATCGGGCTTAAGAATATGCAAAAATCTCCACTTCTAAAAAAAGTCTCCAGTCACTCTTTACTGTCTTTTCTAAATAAAGGTAGAAGGCTCAAAGATTTGTTCAATATTCTAATAGAATGAAAAGTCAGATTTCCATGTTTAAGTGCTATAACTGGGTCCCCAGCGCTTGTATCAACCTAGAAAATGTGAAAAAGATCAACCCATTAACTTAGTTTTGGTAAACCATTCACTGCAAGCATGCACTCTCAAAAAATTGGGTTGTTTTTAACCCAGGGCTGGGTAACTATTGGACAGAACACATTTCTGGGTTAACATGACCCAAGTAATGGGTTGTTTTAACTCAACTGCTGGGTTGTTTTATCATGGTTGATTAACAATAACCCAGCAGTTTGGTAAATACAACCCATTATTTGGGTCATTTTAACACAGAAATGTGTTCTGTCCAATAGTTACCCAGCCCTGGGTTAAAAACAACCCCAATTTTTTTAGAGTGTGTTAAAAAATATGTCATTTAAATTTGGCTCCCCTTGTGATGTCAGAAGGGGATAATGCCGCCCTTTAATCTGCACTATCCAACCACAGCACTGCCATTTAGTACAGAGATTAGCTCATTTTCATGTTAAACGACACACCCAAACGGCACATTTTCGCTCAAACCTATCAAATGATATATTAAATTATCTATATAATATTTTGAGATAAAACTTCACATACATACTCTGGGGACACCAAAGATTTATTTGACATCTTGTGCATTGTCCCCTTAACTCTTGCACCTTGATGTACGCGCATCATCCAATTATTCTCCTGTGGACTTGTAGGACTTTGCTAAAATCATTGCGATGTTTAAGGGATTTAAAACTGTATTTCTGAATGGCCTGAGGTAGAGGCCTGCACTCCCGCGGGAGTCCCGCGGGACCCGCGGGTCCCGATGCAAAACAGTGCGGCGCGGGACAAATTTTGAATGGTTATTGCGGGAGCGGGCGGGATGATAGAGATGCACTTGCGGGTGCGGGCGGGAGGGATGATACGCTGCACTCCCGCAAATTAAATATTAGTTAATATTACAAAACTTTAGATTTATTTATGTTAAAAGATGGGTAAATGTTTTCTGTCTATTCGTTTTTGTTAAACGTTCTGTTTAATAAGCGAGTCGTTTTACTACTTTATTGTTGTTCTGTTTTAAAAAAAAAAAAAAAACTAAGCATTCGTAGTAATGGAAAATTATGTCTTTCATTTATTTGTTATAACGCAGATAGCATCCGTTGAATTCGTTTTATTAATAAAACAAACTGTTTAATATAAGTGAGTTTGTCATTGTAAGCCTAATATTTTATTGGTGTTGATTATAATAGTATTGATAATAGTTATACATTGCGAGTTATAGGAACCCCGTCTGGCGGCTTGATGTGAATATAATTCATATTATAAACGAGAGTATTCAAATGCAAAATGGCAATATCCTCACAACATTATTATTTCTCAAAACTTTGACAAAAATTATTTTTAAGGATTAACTGTATTCTTAGAGTTATTCAAAGATGCACACATTATTCCGCATATGATTTGAATATTAGTCGAGAGTATATAACGGCAATTAACGTCTTATATGGCAATAAATATCCACATAACTTAATATAACAGCATAATGAAATGAATAAAAGACAAGGAAGTAGGATTGGCATGTAAATTGTATTATTATTACCGGAAAAATAGCAAAATAACTGAAATAAACTCTGAGGTAAATGCGCGAGGTAAACACGTTAAAATAAATGAGCAATCACAGTGGAAAAAAAACAGTATTATCTCTCAAAACTTTATATGACAAAAATGATATTTAAAGGAAAAATTCTTACAGTTTTTCAAAGATGTAAAGAAAGTATTCCATATTACTCCAGTTTATGAGCACGTTCATCTCTGGTCTTGCTCTGTTATGTAATAGCTGATTGACAGGTGCGCATCTCCTTCTTTTAAACAGGTATCATATTTTGTAAAGTTACTCATTTAGGGAAATTATCCATGATTTGATAATTTTATTATTATTATGAAAATGTTTTTTTTTTGCAGATTGATTGCGATTTGTATTACCGTTTTACTACAAATACAAGACCTTTTTTTACCACGGAGGGCCGGTGGTATACAAAATTTCCTGGTAGATTTTTTGGTCCTACTCCGCCCCTGATATATATAATGAATAATAATGAACAAACATTTAACAAATTTATTTTATTAAGAAATGGAAATATTTAATAATCTAACGATAAATATCAAATGTAGCCTACTGGGTAGGATTTTAAACGTCTTAGCCAAATATATTTTCGTTTAAAATATGCGGTGTGTTTAATACATTCAGAAGGTGAAAAAAATCCTCACCTGCATATCCCTAAATCCAACACATCTTTGTAAGAACCTAAGTTAAGTGTCCATGTTATTTTTACATTCTGACTTTAAAGAACAATTTGGAAAAAGAGATCAGAGCAGAGGAGCGTGTAAATGCTGCAATTACACTTGCTCTGACAGCAGCTTATTTTTAAAAGACGCTGTATTTTATTGCTCTATTCGCCAAGTGTATTTTAATTGGCCACACTATGAAATTTATATATAAATTCAGAACTTTTTAAAATTTTATTCAATTAAACTTATTCAAAAACTACTGAAAGGAAATTAATGTGTTTGTTTCTATTTTTTTAAATGGTGGGTCTTGTGATTACCTGTTGGGTTGAAAAAGTTTGCAAACCCCTATAATACATAAGCAAGATTGATCAAAGCTTTATCAAATCTTTTATTTTTTTTATTAGTAATTATATCATGTTATTCATGTATATAAGTAAATAACGTCGTAAGATACGCATACTTTGTGTCCAAAAACTTACTTTATTTTCCAATAAACTGATGAGTTTTGCATCAAATAGATTTTTGATACTCTTGCAATAGACTATTTATGACGATTCACAGACGATTCATTGTTACATCTATGACTTAAAAAATTACGATTTGTATATCCTTTTCTTTTTAGAGACCGTTCGCATCAAGTTGCCAAGTTTATTTTAAATCTTGATGAGCGGCAAGCGCACTCAAATTTAGACGCGTCTGAAACAAAACTCGTATTTACAGGCGAACGCTTTGAAAAGAAGAAGAAATTCAGTGCGTCCTTCGTTTTCCATTCACTTTAGATGTTAAGTTAATGGACTCGAATGCAAAAATTCTTCCAATAAGTGGTCGGGACTCAGGACACAATCAATTTGGGCATAAAGTGGTGGGACTGCTGTGACTGCAGGCAGCCTATGACAGCAACCTTCAACCTGGTGGTATGACAACAACCGGCCTCGTTGCCAAAAAACAGACCGGCCCATCAGGAATTCTCCTTGTCCGATTAGCCATCTAAGCCTGTTACCATGTATTGATAAGGAATTATATGTGCACGCACATTTTTTTAAGACCTTTCCTGAGACCGAAAGTAAACACCCATCCATCCTGCCTGCGGGCATTTGCGGGCGGGAGCGGGACAAAATATCACAGATGCGGGCGGGAGCGGGACTAAAAATTAAAAATCTTTGCGGGAGCGGGCGGGAGTGGGACTGAACATTGCGGGTGCGGGCGGGAGCGGGACTGAAAATTGTGTCCCGCGCAGACCTCTAGCCTGAGGTCTGGATTAGGCGGATTTTGACGGAGGTGGTGTTTAGTGGCTTTGCTTCTGAGCTCTTTAATTATAAAATAAATAAATTGTATAAAATATCTGTTGGCCAAAACAATAATTTGGTATTATATAAAATAATAAGATGAATTTTATGCTGTCATTATGTCATACTGATGATGTCATTATGTCAATCAAATATCTGAATGTATACGTGAAAGCATTGCAGTTAGGAACAGAGCACGGCATGTAGGGGAAAATATTTTTTTGCTCTGTGTCTCTTTTAAATAAATCTGTTACTATAGCAACCCTGGCTTGAGAGATGGGGTGAAGTGGGGGAGTGCGAGAGACCTGGTAACCATAGTAACCCACAAAGGGACTGGCTAAAACTTGCAGAAATATATGAGACGCTATAGGTTGGGAAGGGAGAGAGAGAACGAGAGAGCTAACAAGGTGAGAATGATTTTAGCGAGGGGACAAGCGCTCAGCGGACTGGACAAAGTGCCTCATCCAATCAGACACTGACCTTCCTCACCATTAGCCAATCAGGTAGCTGGCAGAAAACAAAGCGCCTTCAAAGCACGAGGCTGCGTATCATGGTAAAACATGAAAAACGAAGAATGAGATTACACTGGATGATCTAGAAACAACAATGCTCACAACAAATAACTGGAATAGAATAAGACCAATTATAGAGAAGCAATGAAAGACGCACACTAGAGAATAATTGATGGCATTACAATAAAATAAATAAAAATGGATAATACATTAAATACCGTACGTACATAGATAACTTTCATACTCAGACACAATTAAAGAATTGTTGATGTAGTGTCAGAATGTTGAACCCTTTGTGTTCTTTAAATAATGTTGTTTACTGGATCAAGGTGATCTCTGACATTATTAAGTATATCTGACATTTGGCATTGACATGTGTAAATTAACCTGGTAGTTCAATGGCCTCCAAAACAAGAGAAATAGCTATCGATCATAGGTCTGCTGTCATATATGCGTTCCTTTACCTGCTTTCTGCTCATTATAGACAGATTTTACTCTTATAATGTTCATATTTACTTTACTTAAAGGTCTACAGCAAGGGTGCCCAAACTTTTTTTTCCTACCAAGGGCCAGAAATCAATGCTGACTGAGGGGGGTGTGGCTGTGTTATATTAAAATTAAAAGAGAATTCCCATGAGACATGACTTACTTACAAAACTTTCATAGAAATTTAATATTTTGAACATTTATTATAAATAAATAAATGCCTTCTACTAAGGCGGTTTAATGCCATTATAACAATTTTCCAAACTGTATCAGAATTTGACAAACAATTATCAACACGCCCGGCTCCAGCTATGAGATGTAATGTGGGCCAAAAGATGTATCTGGTGGGCCAGATTTGTGTATGGGAGATTCAGGGTTGCAACTTGCAAGCATAATATAGTTGTCTCATGGGAATATAGATATCTTGATATTGACTTGATGAGTCTGTTCACCTTCTTTTACTGTATGCGCTCCATGTTGCATTAGGCTGCAACGTGATAAATATTTTTTGGAAGAATCAATGCTCAAGCTTATTTCTTATATTCTTACAGAATGCAAAGGTTTTGTTTTTAAAATATCTAATAGGTCGATTAAAAAATAATGTTTGAGATAATAAAATAATAAATCGTAAAAAATACTATTTGAAAACGTGCCAAAGTTCTTAATTGTACAGCCATGTTGGTTTTAAACATTAAAAAAACTTTTGTATTTTTTTTAGTGTTGCATTATTGTTTATTTACTCATTTTTTTGAAGGTAAGTGGTTGCAATCAATTAATTTAAGCTACATTTAAACAAATTTATTTTATTTTATTTTACTTTTTTATAATAATAATATATTTTATTTGTAAAGCACTTTTCATAGTTAAAAACTCAAAGTGCTACAGAGTATACACAAATTAAAACATAAGTAGAAACATAGTTAAAAACATGAGTGAAAAGATAAAAATGTTAGCAAACAGTAAAAAATGCTTGATTAAAAAGAAAGGTTTTCAGTTCTTTCTTAAAAGAATCCATGGCAATTACAATTTTATGTAAATTTAAATAAATTGATTGCAACCACTTACCTTAAAAAATGAAGTAAATTGAATAAATAATTTTTTTCCTGTACTATTATTAATCTGAAATTTAACATATACTAACATCAACAAATATAAGTGTTACCACATGATCAAAAATATTGTTGATTTTTTTCAAACAGTATGAAAAAAAGTGAAAGACTTGTCCAGCAAGGCATGTTACCATTGCATGTAACCCATCCCAGTGAGCACACAATTCTAACACAAATTGGTGTAAGGCGCAGGGCACCACAGTCGCAACCCACCAGCCATGTGACTCGAACTGGCAACTCTGGGGTTACAAGCCTGACTCTAATAATATATATATATATATATTGCTCAATAGACCTAGATAATAAATGACACCTCACTGACCCCAACAAATTACTGTAAAGAGCTCTCCTTGTAAATGTGTAACTTCTGTTTTTTTTTAGTCTCCATATACTTTTATTGTGACAGAAATAACTGGTTTAAAATGTCAGTGAAAGCTTCACATTAGATTTTCACTATTCCTGATTCTGGAGAAAAGTCTATTGGCTAGTTGTAAATTAGCAAATATTGCATCACAGGAAAAATACTGCACTGTAAATCCCTTCCTCAGCAACCCGGGGTTAAGTTGTAACTCCAGGGCACAAGAGAGCAGCATTAATCACTGTAATTACAGGTCTCAGGGCTTGGGTCATACCTACTTAGAAGTGAACTTGCAGCCCCTGGAGCAGCAACAAAGATCCTTAGACCTAGACTATTCCCAGAATGTGTCCCGTTACAGTAGGAAGACTCCACTGTCCACATTTTGGAAGTGGTTGCTGATTTTTTGCATTATTAATAAGCCAGTCATGTCTTTTATCCAGTAACTTATTCAAGTAACTCACCCAAACATATAAAAAAATTTGGGTCAGAACTCTTTAGGTGCAAATGTGTAGTTATTTAACTCTTTCACCGCCAGCGTTTTTTAAAAAAGTTGCCAGCCAGCGCCAGCGTTTTTCATGATTTTCACCAAAGTTTAATGCCTTCCACAAAATGTTCTTCTTTAAATATATAAACATACAGACCCTCTGCTTTCAAACAAAAAAATAAACATTTCATCCTACCTTCAGTGGTTCTTTTGTAATCAGCTTTTGAATATGGGTAGGTTTCTGCAAAAACACCACATTTTGAGCAAAAAGCTGAGATAATTAAATTTTTGTGACAAACTTTTCATAGAGATCCCATTCAGAGTGATCTTTAAAACAGAGACAGACATGCAGCTGCTTGCCATAGGGCATTACTTCCGGGTTTAAAAAGTTGCGGAAGGGCGCCGCCTGGTGGATAATAGCGGTATTGCGAAAAGACGGAAAATCTCGTCATGGGCAGGGAAGCGTTTTCTCTCAATTGACGAGATATCTCGTCAATGGCGGTGAAAGAGTTAAAAGGGTACCTCCCCAGTGACAGCTAGGTCCCCATTTTTTAGACAATTTTTTCTGACTGTATTGGATTCAAGCAAGATAAATATGTTGATTATTTTAAGTATCTGCAGTGTTCTTATCAAATTTATGGATTTAGTGGCTATTAATTTTACCCTACAGCAGGGGCGGCTCGTGACTGCTCTTCCGAGGGGCGCAAATTCAAAGTGTGATTGGAGTGTCATGTGTGTTGCTCCTATTTTCAAAATATGTGTTTTTTGCGTCATGTGAACCATGTGCATCACGTGTTTTGTCAAAATAAGTGCCTGCTGCACCAAAACCGTTTATAATAAAAGAGACGCTCACATTCACACAATACACACATGCAGTGGCGGCGTGACTCCTCATCCGAGGGGCGCTAATTCAAAATAAGTGTTCGGAGTATCATGTGTGTGGTTCCCTTTTCCAAAATATGTGTCCTGCATGTTGAGAGATCCTGTGAGCATCACGTGTTTTGACAAAATAAGTGCCTGCTGCACAGGTGTCAAAACCGTTTATGATAAAAGAGACGCTCACGTTCACAAAATACACGCAAGACACTCCCTTAACAGTAAACTTTGATTACACATGAGATTATGCGAGTATCTGGCAAACATGAGCGTTTTCTTTTTATCATAAACCCTTTAGACGCATCTGCAGCAGGCACTTATTTTGGCAAGACACGTGATGCACACACAATCTCTCAAAGCGCAGAACACATATTTTGAAATTACGAACCACACACATGACGAGCTACATACATGTTGTGACGAACTTTGCCCTCAAAAAAAGAAGTCACCAGCCGCCACTGCGCCTTAACGCTTTATTTCCACCGACTGCGTAACGGCTGCGGATCCGCTGCAGAATGGCGGCGGAGTCAATTGGTTTCCATTCAAGTCAATGTGTGTATTTTCACTGACTGCGTTCCGAATCCATCACAGCTCCGGCCATCCGCAGCCCTCCGGAACAAATACACACGCCGGATTTCCACCGACTACGGAGCGGCTGCAGATTGGCTCTGCTGCGTTACGACTCCGCACTCTGCCGTCCGCCAATACCCACCATTTCCGTCTTTGTTGCAGAGTAGCTGCGTGCTGAAGTGACGAGGACCCATGAGGTCTCGCAAATTCACGTGATGATCGCGCGATATCTAGTTCTGTCTCCGCCCATTATGACGTTAAATTATGACGTTTTGCTGGACCAGCCCAGATCACAACACGAGATCTCGCGAATTCAAGTATGATCACGCGATATAGTCATGGCTCCGCCTTGCGGAGCTGTCCGGCATCCGTCAAGTTGGGGGAAATCCAGTGTAACAGTAAACTCTGATTACGCATAAGATTATGCGAGTATCTGGCAAACGCAAGCGTCTCTTTTATCATAAACCCTTTAGACGCGTCTGCAGCAGGCACTTATTTTGGCAAGACACGTGATGCACACACAATCTCTCAAAGCGCAGAACACAGATTTTGAAATTATGAACCACACACATGACGAGCTACATACATGTTGTGACGAATTTTGCATCGTGCGCCCTCAAAAAAAGAAGTCACCAGCCGCCACTGTGCCTTAACACTGGATTTCCACCGACTGCGTAACGACTGCAGATCCGCTGCGGAATGGCGGTGGAGTCAATCGGTTTCCATTCAAGTCAGTGTGTGTATTTCCACTAACTGCTTTTCGAATCCGTCACAGCTCCGGCCATCCGCAGCCCGCCGGAACAAATACACAAGCCGGATTTCCACCGACTACGGAGCGGCTGCAGATCGGCTCTGCTGCGTTATGGCTCCGCACTCTGCCATCCGCCAATACCCACCAGTTCCGTATTTTTTGCAGAGCGGCTGCCTGCTGAAGTGCAAGGACCCATGAGGTCTCGCAAATTCACGCGATGATCGCGCGATATCTAGTTCTGTCTCCGCCCATTATGACGTTAAATTATGACGTTTTGCTGGACCAGCCCAGATCACAACATGAGATCTCGCGAATTCAGTTATGATCACGCGATATAGTCATGGCTCCGCCCTGCGGAGCTGTCCGGCATCCGTCAAGTTGTGGGAAATCCAGTGTAACAGTAAGCTCTGATTACGTATGATATTATGCGAGTATCTGGCAAACGTGAGCGTCTCGTTTATCATAAACCCTTTAGATGCGTCTGCAGCAGGCACTTATTTTGACAAGACATGTGATGCACACGTGATCTCTCAAAGCGCAGAACACATATTTTGAAATTACAAACCACACACATGAAGGGCTACATACATGTTGTGACGAACTTCGCATCGTGCGCCCTCAAAAAAAGAAGTCACCAGCCGCCGCTCCCTTAACTCTTTCGCTGCCAGCATTTTTCATGATTTTCACAAAAGTTTAATGCCTTCCAGAAAATGTTCCTTTTTAAATATATGAAGAGTTTCGTTGCAAAACGAGATAACCACCGTTTTTTTAATTGTTCAGAAATCTCGTTTTTTGGTTGTGCATTCCAACTAATTTCAATTCAACTGCAGTTGTTTTGTTTTGATTTAAACCTTCATAACTTAAAAAATACAGTTAGGTAGCACCATAAAACAAAATAATAACATGATAACATAATAATAAACATGTTTTCACAAAAATGTAAAAAAATGGATTTATCTCGTTTTGCAACGAAACTCTACATTTAAACATACAATATATGAAATAAAAGAACAGACCCTCTGCTTTCAAACAAAAAAATCTGTTTCATCCTACCTTCATGTGTTCTGTTTTTATCACCTCTCAAATATGTGTAGGTTTCATCAAAAACTCATCAAAAAAGCTGAGATAATTCCATTTTTGTGAAGGACTTTTGATAGAGATCAGATGCAGAGCGATCTTTAAAACAGTTGCGGAAGAGCGCCACCTGGTGGATAATAGTGGTATTGCAGATTGACGAGATAACTCGTCAATTGCGGGGAAAGAGTTAACAGTAAACTCTGATTACGCATGAGATTATGCGAGTATCTGGCAAACGCGAGCGTCTCTTTTATCATAAACCCTTTAGACGCATCTGCAGCAGGCACTTATTTTGACATGACACGTGATGCACATAGGTTAACTCGACGCGCTGCACACATATTCTGAAATTACTAACCACACACATGATGGGCTACATACATGTTGTGACGAACTTCACATCGTGCGCCCTCGAAAAAAGAAATCACAAGCCGCCACTTCCCTACAGGCAACTATTTTTATATATGCATGTGAAAATGTGATACTTTATTGCACTATGAATATAATGATGTTATTTGCTTTTACGGTTGGCACTTGTATTTTGTAATATATCCCATCCTATAAATTAAATTTCTAATATCTTTACTGCACAACTGCATTGTTACAGTGCAAATTGTGAAAAACAGTACAGAAATAAATTGAACTGAATTGAATTTACACGCATGTGCTCTTCAGTAGTCGTCCACATTGGCACACACACTCCTCCTCTCTCTTGTGTACACACGTACAGATACACACATGCATGCTTTGTCCCTCTGCAGTTTCTCGGGGCTCGCGTGAAACGCACGCACACACACAAGCACATTCACTCAATCACTGCTCTGCTGCTCTTTTTCATGCGCACACATACACACATTAGATTTGCAAATGGAAGCGGCTCTGCTTGAATGAGTGGGTGCACTGGAGAGCCCAGAAGGTCCAGAACGAGAAAAAGAGAGAGAGAGAGAGACGGAGAAGATAACAAGAGACGTGATTCCCCTCTTCCTTAATGTGTCTTTTGTGTTTTTAGCTTGTCTGTCTATCTTAGGATACCCTCCTTTTTAGTTACCATGGTAACGACATGCTTCCCCCCCACTCTTGAGTCTGCCTACCTCTGTCTCTTAGCCCGCTTTCGTGCTCGTTCGTTTTCCTGTTACCATGGCAATGCTCTCCCCATCACCATACCTGTTCATGCTTTTTGCATCGGGATATTGTCTTTGTGTTTTCGGCTTTATTGTAAAAGAATGTGTATGTGTGTGCGTGCGTGTGTGTGTCTGTCACCCTGTGTGTTGGTCTGTGGTTTTGAGGCGTGTTGTTTGTCTCTCAGATTTAATTTGCTGATTCTCAGTATCGCTGATTCGCACCCTCTCTCTCTCTCTCTCTCAAAACACCATCAGTGGCAGTCTGCACATGGTGGGCAGTAACAAGCGCGCCCGTGAAGAGAGATTTTTGGGGTAATTTTTGCCGACGACAGTTGTTGCTATGGCGACAGAACTTTAGGATTTGGATAGATGCTGCAGAGAATGGATGGAGGGTGCGCCAAATTTTTGGGAAACAGACCTCTGCACGGTCTCCTTTTTAGTGGTGTGCTGGAGAACCAAATATGTCACACAGCCTACTGCAGCTGTTTTTGTTGTTCAAATACGTCTATTTGAATTTAAATTGGTAGTGGGAGGGGATGGAGAAAAAGCGAGATAGAGAAAAAGACATAAGATGTAGACATTTTCACTCAGAGTGGTAAAACAAATACCAACTAAAATATTTTTTTTCTGCCAGAACATTGCTGCGTGGTTGCTATGGTGTTCATAGTGGTTTGCATTTGTCCATGTTTTTGGTGATTGATAGGTGGTCACATATTGGCTTAAGTCAAAAGATCCCAATTCTTTACAATATTCGGTTCCCTAGATGTAACTCTGTAGAAATCCTCTATAGCAAACCTTGCCAGTGGATCTCCTGTAGTGAAATTATGACTCATGATTGGTCACTTATTAGTTGCCAAGTTAACTCGGTTGTTTCTCAGTCCCTGGCCAAGTTGTAATTACAGGCTTATTTAGCCTTTTTCTTTTGTCAGAAACAGATTTACACAGTTTCCGGTCCAATTTTCATTTCACCTTTACAGCAAAAATTTTGATTTTTTGGAAGTGTCTGGAGGTGAAAATAAAAATTTTTATATATCCATTTACATTTATTTGTAATAAAAAAATGCAATATAGTATTATTTTTAATAAATAAAATTATCAAAAAACTGAGGTTTGCTGTGAGGTTTGCTGCATACTTTTGTCACAAATTAATAAATTACAGTTACTACATTATTAATACTGCTAGAAGGTTTTGAAATATGAAAACTACGTTCTTAGACCTTTCCAACAATATATAGTTTGTTGTGATAAATTTACATGAAAAATATTGAAGTAAACTTAGGTGTCCCCGCTCACCGAGAAGAAATTATGTTTTTTGAGGAAAACATTGCAGGATTTTTCTCATTTTAATGGACTTCAATAGACACCAACAATTAACACTAAACTCAACACCCAACAGTTTTTTTCAACGGACCTTCAAAGGACCACAAACAATCCCAAACGAGGCACAAGTGTCCCATCCAGCAAAACGACTGCCATTCCTGACAAGAAAAACAACAAATATACACCTTTAAAGCACAACTTCTCATCTAGATCTGGTCGTGATGGGCCAGGTGACCCCACGCAATACGTCATGACGTCAAGAGGTCACAGAAGACGAACGCGAAACTCCGCCCCAGTGTTTACAAGTGTGTTGAAAGAGGACCGTTCCTAAGTTGTTGTATGTCAACTGATAATTAATGTCTTTGTGGCAGTTTATTGTTTACAATGGTCCGCAAATGTGCGTTTTATATATGTAACACGTGACCTCCCTACGTCACTAAGCATTTACGTTAGGTCGCGCTGGACCGGATCTAGACGAAAAGTTGTGGTTTAAAAGAGCATATTTTTTATTTTTCTTGTCAAAAATGACAATCGTTTCGCTAGATAAGACCCTTATGCCTCGTTTGGGATTGTTTATAGTCCTTTGAAACTCCGTTGAAAAAAACTGTTACGTGTTGAGTTAAGTGTTAATTGTTGGTGTCTATTAAAGTCCATTAAAATGAGAAAAATCCTGCAATGTTTTCCTCAAAAAACATAATTTCTTCTCGACTGAACTAAAAAAGACATCAACATTTTGGATGACATGGTGGCGAGTAAATTATCTGGATTTTTCCTTTAAGAAAATGGAATATTCCTTTAAACTAACACCAATGTGATAGGTGTTAAACTGTCATGTTTCCTCCTCCATCAGGTATGTCTTGTTATCCTTGATTAGTCTGTGGCTATATAGCCCTCATGTTGCCACTGTCCTTTGTGAGCTTTTAATATTGTTGCGTGCTGTTTGTGCCATGTGTTGTTGTTTTTATTCATGGATCTTGCACTTTGCACTTTGGGATTAATGAAACCACTAAATCTGTATAGCTTGTAATGCACCGTAAGTCGGTTTGGATAAAAGCGTCTGCCAAATGCATAAATAGATAAATCTGCAAAGTTTGCATATAAGAATGGCAGAACTTGTTGAAAACGATAAAAGAAACGAAAGTGGATAATAAGAGCAGCCCATCAATATGATAGACACTCAAAGTGTTTCTTGCACTCAATTAAATTGACCTTTGACCTTTTTAACAGCCTGTTGATACAGAAATGTCAGTGCCTTGTAGACTGAAGAAACTACACACATGTGAGTCAGTGTTCTGAACATGGCTTATCCTAGTCCCAGACTAAAATGCATGTTTGAGCTGCCTTCGTTTAAAAACACATTTTTTGTAAGGTTTGCTTCTTAAAAACACTAATATAACCTAATATAACTAAGGCCTAGTCCTGGATTAATCTAAAACCTGCAGGAAACCCATTGACACTCACCACATCTACACTCTCAGTAAAGATATCTATTAGACAGTACCCTTATAAAAAGTCCTTCTTTGTACCTAAATGGTGCATATATTAGTACCTATAAGGTACATATTTGTAATATATACATATATTTACCTAAATAGTATAGACCGTTTTACAGGGAATCGTCTCAGTAGCTACGTTTACATGAACACATTTTGCCTCCATCGGATTAAAATCCTTCCGATTAATAAATCCTATCATAGCGTTTACATGAACACTTAATAATGTGATCGGATTGATGTGCGTGTTTATGCGATCGCATGATTCAATGCATAATCAGCCAAAGTCCGCATATTTATACAGCCATTTTTTTTACAATTTCCGTGTGCAAAATATGCGGGGCTTGCATGATTTCATAATCCCCGCATTTTTATTGAAAAAAGTCACATACTAACAGAAAGTAAAAAAATGTTGCATTTATTTCACACAAGCGTTGCCATGGGAATGTGATGAAGTGATGTGATTATGTGACGTGAACATCATTAAAAACAGTTTTTGCAAGTTCCCACCGTTTTTGCAAGTTTATGCAATTTTTACAAGTTCCTGCAATTTCACGAAATAAAATTGTATAAATATCCCGCATAGTCCATCGCATTTTTTAAGAAAACGTGCCGCAAGATCAAGGATTTTTGCCCGCAACAATCACAAAAAAACTTTTGCGTTTTTCTGGAAGGACTGACCATTTTATCTAATTCTGCATACACACCAACATGAAGCATTGCGCTCCTCACTTTAGATTACTCACAGGATTTAACTTTGTGTAATGCAAATTCTTCGCTCGAGTCTTGCACGAAGACGCGTTTGAGACGAATAGCGCATGTTTTCGCTGCAATCGTGCCGCACAATTCACATTGCCCCACGCGAGTTTGCATCTATTTGCAATTTTGCATTGACTTTGTATGTAATCTACTCGTGCAAATCGCTGAATTCGTGTTTGGTGTACGCCCCAAAAGATTGTACACACATATTAACTTTCAATTTTACTGCAACATCTCAGAGTGAAACAACACTGGAAGATGATTTCATCATAATTTCAGTTTTTAAATGACTGATTTTATTAAGGATAGTGCACACACATTTAAAAGGAAATGTAGATGTTTCAGCAGCATTTCTCTGGGGTTAAAATCTTTCTCTCATCATCTCCTTTGAGCATCAGTTCATACTCTAAATTCTTGGGATGGGAAAGATATGTGAAATTAAATATTAATGAAGTGAAGGATGTTTGGCGAATCTTTTAAGCTGTCCTGTTTCTGTGCCACCGCTAATGTCGAGGGTCACCGGACGCCCTTGGGGCCCTGTAGTACCCTGAGTGGCATTTGAGTGGTTTTACAGAACGTCTTGATGCATATTACCCCTGTACACAACATGCTAGTGTTTACAGTATATTGTGGTGTGTGTACACGTGCTTTTTTAAAGTCCATGGTTTGTTTATGCTGAATACTTTACACTGATTACATGTTAGCATAAACAGTGCCAATTTTGGGGTGTGTCTGCATACACATGGTTGACTTTTACAGGTGATGTTTTTGTATTTTGCTGCAGGATTTTAAGCATGCCCAGGTGTACTTAAAGTGCTCTTATTTTACGCACTAATTTTGTACTTCTACTAAAAATTCTTAATTAGTACGTCTTAAAGGGGGTTGGGGGTGGGGTAAATCTGAAGTTTTTAAAGTTTGATTGGGTTTATGGGGTATACTGTAATGTGTTTATATGCTTCATTTAAAAAAACATTATTTTTCATATGTTTTACCTTGATTCTGCACCGCTGTTTCCATCCTCATAAAAACAGGCTGTTAAGTTCCTGGGTCTATGAAGCCCCTCCCTTAGAAATACTCAATATGCTTAGATTTGTTAGCTGTCCTAGTGTGTTGTGATTGGCTGCTTAAAAAAAAAACTTGCTCAGGGCAGGGTTTATTTAAATTTTGGGGTTTGTAATAGTGCTGCCTCACGATTAGTCACGACTAATCGTTTGCAGAATAAACGTTTTTGTTTACATAATATATGTGTGTGTACTGTGTATAATAATTATGTATAAATGCACACATACACACGCATGTATATAATTAAGAAAGATTTGCATGTGTATTTACACGTTTATATTTATATATAATGTATATTATGTATATAATGTACGATTAGTCGCGACTAATCGTGAGGCAGCACTAGTTTGTAATGTCACTAACCCCTGAAGAGGTTTAACACAGTTTTCATCATTGATGCCCTGATGAAAACTGTGTAGTTGAAACGCGTATAGCCATTTTTTGATTAAAGGCTTTTATACATTTATCAGGAGTGCCTCATTTTTTCTTTTTTCTTAATGTTATTATAGGTCCGATTTGAAGAGCACCCTGGATTGTTTAAAATTGCTTGAATGTTAACATTTGCAAGGTTTAGAAACGCATGCAAATTATAAACTTTCTAAATAAATAGTTAGTTATTTCTGAATATTTGAGCAATTATTATTAAAGTGATTATCATTCATGCATGCATTTCTTCTGCCTTCCCACAAAAATATTTTGTGCCTCTTCTGACTGGGTGGGCCAGCTGTCAATCCGAGTGGGGCCCTTATGTGGCCTCTTCACCCCGGCCTTTTAAAAGCACATTTTAGTTTATATTTTCTTAACCCTCCTATTATGTTTGGGGTCAAATTGACCCCAATGCTACTTTGACATCTCAAAAAAAATATGCTAATTGTATTTTTAAACCTTAAAACCTACTTTTTGAATTTTCCTTGATATTTTTTTATTTGATGTTGCCATTAGTCACTTTGGATAAAAGTGTCTGCCAAGTACAGTAAATGTACATACAGTACACACAGTGTTCCTGGAAAACTGATCTAAAGAGTGTTTTTTACTATTAATATGTGGTAAAACTGTTCTCAAATAAAATAAATGCTACATATTATTTCCAATACTGTTATTTTTTTACTAAATATACACAAAATGTATGTGCTACAAAACATACGTTTTCATAGAAATGAATCTATTAAATAAATAATTTGGGGTGGTTTGCCAGACAGGGACTAGTTTAATTAGTTATTTTTAACAAACATGCCTTACTAAAAACTTTACTTGTGTGCCTTTTGAAGCAAAACAAAGGCCACTGATGTATTTTAAGATCTGTCAGTGCAAGTTGTTTTCAGTTTGGACAGCTCTTACATTTATTTTAGTTTAGGACTAGTCTAATCCCTATCCGGGAAACCGACCCATAATGTATATATAAAAAAAAGTTATGTTTTTCCTACAATTTTATTTTAAATTTGAAGTTATTAAGCATATATTAAACTATTTGCGGTCAATTTGACCCCAACTATTAAAAGTGTTGCTAAAATTTTAACATAACAGGAGGGTTAAGAAGTCCTAAAAAAATTAAGTTACATCTTTTTATGTATATTAAGTACATATCAAGTGTGCAAAAATAGAGCACTTTAAATGCATTATGGAAGTGTACTTCTTTTTCTTTTTACCATGTGGTAGAGCACCCCCTCCCAGAAAGTTTTAGATGTCTCCTTATTTAAAACACCTGATTTGACTCATCAGCCTCCTTCCAAAATGGTAAACATGTGTCCCTAACAAGCTGATGAGTTAAATCAGGTGTGTTAAATAAGGAGACATCTTAAACTTTCTGGGAGGGGGTGCCCGAGGACCAGGGTTGGGAAACACTGTGGTAGAGCTTACAATGCTTTAAATGTAAATTATACCAGCTCAAGTTAAATTAACATGTAGGAGAGAGTGGGGTAAGATGTGTTATCCTCTTGGCTTGTCAAATGACTATATACAGTATCTATACAGTATGTCTTAGAAAATTAAGCGAGGGAAAAGCTAAGGAAAGTCAACATTACTAACTCAGCCTGAATGAAAGAGATAAAGGATGAATCAAAACAATATGTTATTACAACTAAGGTAAACGAGGCAATAAGAGCAAACGAGGAATGATGAGGGTATTTGAAAGAGGGAGGAAAGAAGACAGTGGGCTGAGTCAGATGGGAAAGAAGGAGTGATGCAAAAATTAAAGTTTGCTCCTCTCCTCCGTTCCATTTACATTTCCCTTAGGAATGAGTGGGAGAGAGCGAGAGTGAAGTGGGAGAACTCTATTCACACTTTTGCTAAACAGATCAACAAACAAAAAAGTGACACACACACACACAGACCGTAAAACAGGTAGAAGAGAGAAAAGACAAACCAAACCGAGCAGAGGTCTATGTATGCTAGCACACATACAAACAAATACGGTGTGCTCATTCAGTGACGTTAATGAAAGCTGATGTGTGCATAGGTTAGCACGCGTACTACTCTTAAAGCAATTAGCGCCACAGAGAAATGAAAGGGTAAATAAATCATGACTGTAAACAGATGATAGAGAAATAAGAAAACCTGTGTGAAAATGGATCGCAAAATATCACAAAGAAAGAAAAGACGCAGACAGGTCACTACTGTATGACATCATCGCCAGCCATTTGCAATGCGGCATTAAGTCTGAGATTTTCGAACTTCACTCTCACATTTTTTCCTAATTATAAAGTAATTATAAGTTGCAACTCAAAATCAAAACATTTTGTTTTGATCCCATCTCTAAGGCTCTCTCTCTTTGACGTTTTGCACTCGGCTGTACTTTTCTAGACGGTTACATTTTGGCATCAACACTTCAGGGATGTTTCGCTGATACTGTAGCATCTGGAAGTACTTCAGAGTTTTCGAAAACACTCACACACATACAGACTCGCACACAACAAGTCCGTTTATGAATCAGACATCAGATGTTTTGTCTTTGTTCTGAGGGCACTTTTGCATCACTGATGAACCGAGCGAAGCCGTTTCGAGCATTCTGATACACGAGCCGGTGTCATTAAACACTGTCATAAGCAGCTGCGCCACAAGAACGATGATGTCATCCAGTGCGATCCAATCACGGCTCAAGGACTAAGGAAATGAGAGAGGGACGGCTGGTTTAATGATAGGAACGAAATGCCAGAAACCTTCTTTAAGAATTGGTTCACAGCAAATTGATTTTGGTTATGCTCTTAAACCCTCAATAATATTGATAAAGGGTCTGCATGGTCCTTTTTTTTATTATTTTAAAGTTCTCGATAGCCTAGGAAAAGTTTATTCTTTCATTATTTGGTAAACATTTTTCTTTTTGTTTATGTGAGAGTGAAACTAAACAATGACAGTAACTTTGGGTGAACTGTCCCTTTAAGTGTAAAAGGGAGTTTTTGTTTAACAGCTGTAAATGTAATCCTCCCGAGGCGCACCCTTTCTTTTTTCCTCCCTTTTATTAACAAGTTTTGCCTTAATTAGCTAATTGGACTGTTAGCAGTAATCCTGGAGGAGTGTAATGTGCCGGAGGAGGAGAGAAAGGACAAGCGAGCGACAGAATTTTTCAGAAATATCTTTTCGTCGATGACGTAATTGTGAAAATGTCTGGGATGTGGCCACAAGCGCCCGTGTGTGGTATACATTAGCGAAAAACGACCTTTAATGTACACTTATTACAGTAAGATGTTAATGTTACTGTAATGTATATTACAGTAAGACATAATGTATACAGCAATATACTGTATATGCGGTTAGACTCTGGCACTTTCTCTCTGTTTGTCTCTCAGTGTTGGGTGGCCCACGGTTTTCGCAGGAGCCGGCAGATCAGTCAGTGGTGGTCGGAGAGAGGGTGGTCCTGTCCTGCGTAGTGTTTAACTACACCGGCATCGTACAGTGGACTAAAGATGGTCTTGCTCTTGGCATCGGAGAGGACCTGAGAGGTAAGCACACATATGCGCTTAAGGTACATGAGTGAGAAAATCTCATTGACTCACCTTTGTACCACCAGACTAACCTGTAAACGTGACCCTCACACAAACCTAGGGACATTATAAGAATGAAAATAAAACATGATTTCACCATATATGTTTGTCATCTGGCTCACACAAAACTACACAACCTATATGGCTGTGTTCATGCAACATATATGCAACATACAGCCCATGCTTTACCTCCCTATCCCAGTTCTTTCAAAATGATGCAAGAATTATTTATTTCCCCTCTTTTCTTTGTTTAAACACTATTTTCTTCCTTTGTCCTCTGTCCCGGTCTCTCCTTTTCTTTTTTTAGACACGTTGATCTTTTGTCCGTGCTCCAATCGCAGACACATACACATATAGATGTGCAAACACACGCACAGGTTAAACGTCTGCTCGCCGATTGGCTGAGCTAAAGGATGATGTAATCGTTGCCAATACTTTTGTCCTCCTGGTATCCAGATCGATGATGTCATAATGTGTGTGAGAGAGAGAGAGAGAGAGAGGACGAGAGAGTGTGCAGTCTGAATGCCAATGTGTTGAAGTGCTGCCCTCTGGTGATAAACACAAGCCATAGCAAAATACATAAATAGAAAATAGTCTAATAATAATAAAAATATTTTTTAAATAAGTGAGGTAATTTGCATGCATTTAAGATAAAAAATATTGCATGCATAAAGTATGAGTATAAATTGTATAAAATTGTTTAAATATCATTTGGACTTTATATGTAAGCTATGCTGAAAAATGCTAAACATGACATTTGTCGTTATTACCATCCCTGTTAAAAAAAATACATGCATGCCACTAAGAGATGAACATCGCTATGTGTTTCAGCATGGCCGCGGTATCGTGTTTTGCGTATATTGGATGTTGGGCAGTATAATCTGGAGATTACGTCAGCAGACTTGTCGGATGATTCGCTGTACGAGTGTCAAGCCACTGAAGCTGCTCTGAGATCAAGAAGAGCCAAATTGACTGTTCTTAGTGAGTATACACTTCTTATGTACTATATAAATGCAGGTACCCTTACTATGTTCTGCGTTGTGCAGTTTGTATAGTATGTGCATGAAAACCCCAAAGACCTACTATATATACATATACATTCATATATCATATAGGGGAGAGCGGGGCACAAACTAATGCTTTTTGCTTTTGGCTCAATCATTAAAAAAAATTGAGTTTTGAGCTACAAATGAACATTTGAAGTTTGTTTCTATTACTTACCATTCTAAGACAATTACATCAAACGTGAAGGAAGTGCAACCGTTATAACTTACCCCATAGGTGGGGTTAATTGTAACAGGCAGGGGGTTAGTTGTAACACTTGCTAAAAATTACGTTTGCAGGCAAATATTTAAATACTATTTTGTCTGTATACTTGAAGTGGATATTGTTTATATATCTGTCTATAATAGACAGGTATCCACACTGTATTCATTCATCCAGCACTTTTCTAATAGTTCAATTATAAATGGATACAAATGTCTAAATATGTGTGAAAAAGCAGCACATTTATGACAATTTTTTTTTATGTGACCCGGTTTGTGAAACCAGACTGAAGTCTCAAAATCAAATTCTGAGATAATGAAAATCAAAGTCTGATTTTAGCCATTCATTTCATTATGATTTCAATCTTTGACGTGACCTTATTCAATCAATGTATAAAGATATGAACAAATATAAATTTTGACGCAATTTTTGATAAGACAGGCGCATTTATTTTGGTGGCAGCCAGCAATCATTCATGTTTAGCCTATTTAAAACAACGGCAAGAAATTATGCTAACATTAGCGATTTTCATATCGTTACTGCTAAGGGGTTAGTTGTAAAGCTGTGTTACAACCCCGCTGGGTCAAAATATTTTAAAGCCCACCAAAAAGTTGCTAAGAGCTGCAGACATATTTCAAATTGATGCTATGTTTTAGTCAGACACTGATTAATATGACCTAACATTGGTTTTGGTATCTTACACACCCAACTCAGAAACCGAAAAAACATATGATGAAAAAATTTACTTACATGACACCCAAAACACTCGTTCATCAATAACTCTGTGAAAAAAACATGATACCTTTCCATAAATTTGCGCGAGAGCATGAAAACTATACCTGAAAATCTAATTGCTCAACCCTGTTCAAAAATTTAAATAGTCTTTGTTACAACTTACCTCGTGTTAGTTTGTGCCCAGCCTACCCAGTCTCATGTAGATGCGTATAAATAGCACGAAGTGTGAAAAGCGTGAAATACATACACCAAATTTCAACTGTTCAATTCAATAGTTTTTTTTTTCTTTTTTTTAAACCATTTTTGCTTGCGTTTAGGGTTAGATTTGAGATTTGCTTAAGGAGATTATTTAATATACAGGTTTCTTGATGTTTTTGTTTATATTTAAGCTATGGTCGCTTGGAGGTGGGGTTAGAATTGGGGTTTGGGTTAGGATGACATTTTTTTTTATATCAAGAAGTTGTTCTAACCCTAAACTCAAGCGAAAATGGTAAAAAAAGCAAAAAAAATTTTTTTAATTGCTGTTTAAGTGAATGGGAAGGACTGGCGTATCATATGCACACCAAATCGGAATTTGGCGTATGTATTGCACGATTTTCACAGTTCGTGCTATTTATACGCAACTCCATGAGCATATGTATTATATCTCGGAAAATTAATAACCATCTATGTGCATTGTCCAAGTCCTCTTTAATAATTTGTGTCTCTATCTGTCTGTTTGTAAAGTCCCTCCTGAAGGACCTATTATTGAGGGCGCTCCAGAGATCCTGTTAACTGCAGGAACCGCATATAACCTCACATGTGTGTCACGAGGAGCAAAGCCACTATCCACAATAGAATGGCAGAAAGATGGGATTTTAGTGGAGGGAGCCCATACGAGCACCGTGAGTTAAGACACATAAACATGAATCTACTGCATCTAATCTATCTATTATTAATCTATTCATTTATATTCTCTCAGGAGGTTTTAGCAGACAGGAAAAGAGTGACCACACGCAGCTTTCTAGAGATTCACCCAGTGGATAAAGACACAGGCCGGAATTTCACCTGTGTGGCGTCAAACCTGGCAACCCCTCTTGGGAAGAGGGCAACCGTCACTCTCAACATCCACCGTGAGTGTTTGTATGTTTTTTTTGAATGTGTAACTTTACATATTAATTCATTTGGCAGACGCTTTTATCCAAAGTGATTACAAGCTATACATTTTTATCAGTATTTGTGTTCCCTGGGTTTGAACCCTTGATCTTTTGCTCTGCAAATGCAATTCTCTACCACAGAGCTGTACAGGAACACATTCTGTGTTAGCGTGATTCATACAAATAACCCTGATGATCTTTCTCTTTGTTTAGATCCCCCCACAGTAATTCTGTCCATAGAGCCTCGCTCTGTTCTTGAAGGAGAGAGGGTTACGTTTACCTGCCAGGCCATTGCCAACCCTCCCATTATGGGTTACAGGTTAGTGAGGTTTTATGCTGTTCTCAGTAATGTGCTCTCTCTGCTCGTGTTTAATTTACGTGTGTGTGTGTTGTAGGTGGGCTAAGGGAGGTGTGATTCTGGACGGAGCCAGAGAAAGTGTGTTTGAGACCACAGCAGATCACTCGTTCTTCACAGAGCCTGTGTCCTGCCTGGTCTTTAATGCAGTGGGGAGCACTAACGTCAGTATATTGGTGGACGTCCATTGTGAGTATATCTGTATTTTCTGGAAAGCACCAACAGAGACATTGAAAAAAATATGTTAAAGGGGAGATATTATGAAAATGTGACTTTTTTAATGTTTAAGTGCTATAATTGGGTCCCCAGTGCTTCTATTAACCTAGAAAATGTGAAAAAGAACAACCCAGTAACTTTGTTTTGGTAAACCATTCTGATTTTGTGTTTCGCATATGCATATTTTAAGTAATTAAAAGCAAGTAGACATTTAAACATCATATGACTTAAACATACCTGTCACACATTCTTCTACATTTGCACATGAGTCTTACCGAAATGTTTACAAGCATTTTAATAAAAATTAAAGTGCAAAGTGTTCTCGCAGATTATGCTGTAATGACATTGTTGGCTTTCTCGGCTCAATCTACAACCAAACATTTTAAGTTATACAAGTCACTTCACAAGTCACAACTTTATTAACAAGTGAGGCTTTTACTCAAAAGCTATTTGTGAAGGATGTTTAATGTAACTGGGTTGATTTTTGGAGGGGGTATGGTGTGTAAAAAAGTTTATTACCAAATGATTTATGACACTGGAAGTCAACACCCGAGATAGCAAGCAACTATTGAAACAATGTTAAAAATTGTTGATTTGTCAATATTAATCACATAGAATCAATATCACCATCTGTTAACATGAAAAAATATTGACATTTTAACAAACCACAATTATGGTGATCAGTGTTTGCTTTAGGTGGGCCCCTGACTCTTGTACCTATTTAATGTTAAGTTTTCTTTGGCTGTTGAAACATGTTTTAAGATACTACTGCTATTGCAAAGTAAACTTGTATCTTATGTAATCAAGTAATGGAATTGTAGATTTAACTAAATAATATTTCTTATGTGTGCGTGCGGTGTAAAAAATGGATGATACGGTATTATAGTGCTAGTTGGAAGCACTGTCAGGTCTGTTATTTTCTGAATTATAAAAACATACTTAGAATGTTAAATCATGAATCAGTCTATGAGATCATCAATGGTAACGATTAACAAAAGAAAGCTTCATGCTGCATCGTTTTATCTTAATTAGTTTGATGATTGTTACAATTGTTGAGATTTGTAGGATGAGTGATAATATCTGAATGTGACAGTATGTTTTCTGTTTACCTTGTCACAGTGCATTTACAAACCAGAACAATTATAACAGTCAAAAACGAATTATCATCATCATGTAAAGCAGCTTAATTTAATATCATCTTGATATCTACATAAAAAGCAACCAATTTCAACCTAACTTTGAAACCCATCTTTCTTTTTTAATGCACATGTTTTTAACATAAACACATACAAACACTGAGAAAAGAAAAATGCAACTTACTGAAAGTCAATGGCTCAACTAAAGCAAACACTAATCACCATAATGGCTGTTTATTGAAATGTCAATATTTTTCAATAGTAAAGAAGGGTGCAAACGTAATATTGATTCAATGTAATTAACATTGACAAATCAACTATTTTTAACATTGTTTCAATGGTTGCCTGCCATCTGGGCACTTTTTAAATAATTTATTATAATTTAACACATATGATCATTTTAATAATTGTAATAAACAAGAGACAAATCAAGGCATGATATCATTGATATGTATTTGTATTTATAAATGTTGTAGTGGATTGTAGTGTATTTATAAATTATGTAGTGAATTGTACTGTATTTATAAATGTTGTAGTGGATTTTAGTGTATTTATAAATGTTGTAGTGGATTGTACAGTTTATCGTGGCTCTCACCCATACCCTTGAAATCATTTATTCCTAAAATGCACCAAAAAAAAATCTACATGAATAACCTCTATTGGATTTAAGGGTTTCATTGAAAAATTATGTGTCCTATAAAATAATTTAAAGAAATGATGATACACATTTTTTTATATTATTTATAAGACATGTTTAATGTATCCTTGCAAGGAAATTCACTTAGTAATACATAAAAAAAATTATTTGAATATTTTTTTATTTCTTTTACAAAACACAGGTGTATTTTTCTGAATAAATGTGAGCTACTGTACTACACTCCCCACTTCACTGCTTGCATTTCTGTCCATAACTTTTATTCATTCATTTATCTATTAACAGTACATTTAAACTTTCCATTGTCCGATCCATTACCATTGTTTTTTCTGCTCATGTTTACTCTTTGTCTCATAGTTGGTCCGATTCTGGTTGTGGAACCGAGGCCTGTAACTGTAGATGCTGATTCTGATGTCACACTTAATTGTAAGTGGTCAGGAAATCCACCACTCACCCTCACGTGGACCAAAAAGGGCTCCAGTATGGTAAGTGCAGTGCACCCTAAACATGTACCAATACAGTACAAACATCAATTTGTTTTACTCAACTCTTTTGCTGGAGGACACCCAGTGCCCCTTATCTACTCATCTGAAGTCTTGTCTTGAAGACCTCTGGATCACATTTTATAGTAAAGTTTGCCCACTAGATGGCGCCAGACTTCATATGTTGGGCAAAGCATATGGACCTAAAAGCATTACCAGTAACTGTTTTTCAATTATTGTTTAGGTCCTCAGTAACAGTAATCAGTTATTCCTGAAGTCTGTGAGCCAAGCGGATGCTGGTCAGTATGTCTGTAAAGCCATTGTGCCCAGAATCGGCGTCGGTGAGACGGAGGTCACGCTTACCGTCAATGGTCAGTAGCACGCTTACAAACTTTGCAAATGTACACATTGGTGAACATGCAATGCACCATTTAATCGTTTTAAATGGCTGTCCAGGTCCTCCGATTATATCAAGCGAGCCAATCCAGTACGCTGTGAGAGGAGAGAAGGGGGAAATCAAGTGCTACATTGCCAGCACCCCTCCGCCAGACAAAATTGTGAGTTGAAACCTCTGCATACACATACAGTACAACTTCACTTTATCAAAGATTCACTGAAAAAAGCTGTGTTGCATAAGTTTTTTTTTTTTTTTGAGAAAATACACTGAAAAAAACTTCTGGACATCGGTTGCACATGATTAAGTTATGTTTTCTTAAAATGAAATTAACATTAATTAAAATAAATTTAATTTTAAGAAAACTTGATTCAATTACGTTGAACTGGTGTACATAATTAAATTCAAGATTCAACAAATTTTTTTAAAGAAAAATCATTTTAAGAAAACTTAATTCAATCATGTGCAAACTGAGATTTTTTTCAGTGTTCGGGGTAACGCATTACAAGTAACGTGCATTACGTAATAATATTATTTTTCTGAAGTAACGAGTAAAGTAACGCATTGCTTTATAAATGTACACATAGATATTTTAGTTACTTAAAAAAAAGTAATACAAGTTACTTTTCAGTTTAATTTATTTTATATATTGTAATAATTAAATATATAATTTTATATATTTTAATAATTCAACTGAACATGAGCGGGACCAATTTGAGAAACGGGGATGGCGGGCCAGAGCTTGAAATTTTTTGCAATAAAAATATGCAATTTCTGAATGCAGAACTTCTCAGTCATAAAAAAAACCTGCAAGGCCTTAAAGAAATAAAGCCTCTGCCAAGTAAGAAAAAGTAATGCAAAAGAAAAGTAAGTATTTTTTTTTTCATGAAAAGTAACTTAGTAATGCAATTAGTTAGTTTTTTGGGGAGTAACTTAATATTGTAATGCATTATTATTAAAAGTAACTTTCCCCAACACAGCATCTACACACTTTAGTGTTTCTATCCTTCATCTAATTCAAAACTTAACCACAACAATTTTAAATACATAATATACTGTAATACAGTACGTAGTCTGTTTATTGGTTGATTTACCCCCCTAAAAGCTGTGTTTGGTGCCTCTAGCTGTACTTTATTTGTCCTTTCTTCATCATCGGTACACTATAGCTAATTGAATATGTGTGTGTGTGTGTGCGAGAGAGAGAGAGAGTGAGAGAGAAAAGAGAGAGAGAGCCCGCAACGCCAAGGAAGTGTGAGAAATAGAGGTCAAAATGATATTAAATAAGTGAGGGGGGTAATGTCCTGTACCTTTCAGTTATAATTATGACCAGCAGACGACAGTACATGACAAATGAATGAATGGGCTTTTAACAATCTCAGTACTTAACCCTCATCCTCCTTACTTTACTCTCTCGCTCGCTCTCTCTATCGCTCTGTCTCGCTTTCTCTCCTGATCTGTACTCTTGTCACTCCCTCTTTAACTTTCTCCTTCATCAGTCCTTCCAATCCTTATTTCTATTTTAGTTTTTAATGTGAATGTGCTTTTTGGCATGAGATATTTAATCAATATGTACATGAAAAACATGTAAAACACCTGAATCCGATATGCGAAACACCTGAATACCTTTATTAATAAAAGACACAAAATGTAAATTGTTATTGGCAAAAAATAAATAAAATGGATGATGTTAAGATTTTAACTTATACTGGATATGTGAACCTGGACCACAAAACCAGTCATAAGTAGCACGGCTATATTTGTAGCAATAGCCAACAATGCATTGTATTGGTCAAAATTGTTGATTTTTTTATGCCAATAATCATTAGGATATTAAGTAAAGATCATGTCCCATGAATTTATATAGTATAAAATATAGTATTTAATATTCCTACCATAAATATATAAAAATGTATATTAAAGGGCTGGGCATAGATTAATCTTGATTTGCATAATATATGAGTTTGTGTTGTGTATAAATATTATGTATATTAAACACACACACATACATGTATATATAAATTTAAGAATTTTTTAATTTATATATCGTTTTTTTATTTTATTAAATAAATATATATACACATAATGTTTATTAACATACATGAGTGTGTGTGTGTGTTATATATACTTATTACACGGCTCTCTGGAATGCTTGATTCTGATTGGTCAGTTGAGACATTTGCAGGTTCGTTCTTTTCAAATAATAACCGCTCCAAAATAATAACACATAGCCGGTGCTACTTGCATGTTTTAAATCCCTCCGCGCCAACAAAGATTACTGTTTGGCGCCATCTTGTGACAAACACTGGACAACCACAAGAATGGAAAGAGCTGACTGAACTTGACAAAATAGAGCATGACAGCTAAGAAGCCAACACACAAAAAAATACAGAATGGGCATTAAAACTTCTCAAAGACTGGCTAAAAGAGAAAAAAATGGAGACAGACAAGTATGAAGCAGAGGATCTTAAATAAGGTTTTACGATCATTTTATGCATCTGTGCAAAGTTTCGCGGAAGGATAAAAATGTTAATTTAAAACAAATATGCCAATAAAATGTTTCAAATTCATTTTCATGTCCAGTTTTTTTTTCTTATGTGGCAAGTAGCCGTGTAATAAGCGGGATAATGTAGAGGCAGCCGGTAGGTATCGGGTAAATAAGCCCCTTCAGTGTGATACCGCTTCGCGTCTGGTCCTGCCTCTACATTATCCCTTACATAATAATTACACACCACACAAACTCATATGTTATGCAAAAAATTACTTTTATTTTGTATAAAATTAATCTAGATTAATCTATGCCCAGCCCTATATCATTAGTAATATGTGTTGCTAAGTACTTTATTTGGACAATTTTAAAGGCGATTTTCTCAATATTTCGATTTATTTATTTATTTATTTATTTATTTATTTATTTGCACCCTTCAAACACTGAAAAAAAATGATTCATTGAATTTAATCAATTTTTTTAAGGTAAGTGGTTGCAATCAATCTATTCAGGCTACATTTAAACAAAAGTTTTATATTTTATTTTACTTTACTAATCTTTTTTGTTTAAATGTAGCTTAACTAAATTGACTGCAACCACCCACCCCAAAAAAAACCATTAAATTCAATGAATCATATTTTTCAGTGAATAGTTGCATCTCAAATATTCTCCAAACCATACAACAATGAAAAGCTTATTTATCTATAAAAATTGACCTTTATGATTGGTTTTGTAGCCTGACGTTGTCATACTCAATTCTAGTCAGAATTTGAGTCTGATACCGCTCCATTGAGCTAAAATTATGAGGCGTGTCTCAACCAAAAAAATGCCTCTGCACTTAATTGAACAGACATGCGACCAATCAGAGCAACGGAGTGTGTGACTCATGTTGAAATGGCGTCTTTAGCAGCCTGACCGAACTGCTAGTAATTTCGCTACAATGATACTAACATCATTGTAATTATACTAAGTCTGAGTTAGCGAAGGTACATCAACACCTACTATGTTTACAACATTTCATTTATATCACAACATTAAGTATTTACTAAGTCATACAGTAAGACTATCTCTTACCATTTGTACGTTAGGTGAACTTCATCCACGACGATAGCTACCCATTACGTTGGCTTGAAAAATATCGGAGCCTAGCATGTCCCTTCACTTATTCAGCAGTCATGATTCCAGGCTTCCGAAAAGAAGCTGGCAACGACCGCTAATTATATCCATCTCGTCGTGCACGCCGAGTTGCATCGCCGTGATACGCATTTCAGTTGCTTCTTTAACTTTGTCCTCCATAGGAACGACGGCGAAAACATAAACAAATGCCTTGATCGCGTTTCTCTGTTCCTCTTTTTAAATCAATGCTCTGTCGATATCTTTTAGAACAGACTCAATGTCAGAATCCACACATCTGAATTCACCAGCGGCAGCCATTTCATTGTAAACAGATTGAACACACGCGCTCTTTGGTGACGTGGTTCATACGTTACTGTTGATCATCTGTCCATCATCGTATAAAGCCCGCCCTCCAAATTTGATTCGTCGGCCGGTTTTGGTATTCGCATAGTAGTTCCTCAACGGTGAATCCCCAGACCGATCTTCCCCGTTTTTCAAATTGTGGTGGGCGGGGCTAAGATCGGCTGGCACCCAGGCTATTGGTTTTGTGGTCCAGGGTCACAATAGCATGAGCATTAGTTAAATGCCATCTGCTTGATTAGACCTGCATTATCGATAACAACATAAATTATTTTTATGAACAATTTATCGCCCTTTTTTTGTTGATAAAATGTACCAGCTGAGTTTTTCTCCAACTACACCAGCACCTAGACAGCGTGAACAATGTGCCTGCCTCTTTCTCTCCGTCTCTCTCTTTCTTTCACATTCTGATTGCTTTCTAGATAATAAGACATGGCACAACAGCACTGGCCTTAATGTGAAGACGGTACTTATGAAATAATGAATGAGGGCAGAGGAAAGGAGAGCGAGAATGGGCCATATGCTCATGTTCATCATCTTCTCGTCCTTCCCGATGCGCACCCGCCACTCTTAGCCTCGCTGTTGTTAGCTTGAGAGGGACATTACCACTGTAAATATTTGATGGAGCATTGTTCATTTTGTATGAATTATCCACTCCGCCAGAGTTCAGAAGAAAATCCTTAAAGAGTTTTAGTGTCTAGGAACTACTCAGAAAAAGGGATTACTTTTATATTTTTATTTTAGTATTGTTACATCCTACCCTACACTGAAAGATGAAATGGTCAAAATATGTACCCTAGTTGCTACAGTACTCTTTGAAATGGCATAATATGTACCATGATACAATTTTGCAAAAAAAATCTTGAACATTTTTCTTAAACACTAAATTCAAGAAATATTCAAGAAAAATTTGCTTACCCCATTGGCAGATTTTTTTGCTTGTTTTATCCCCAAATTACTTAATTTGATATTTTTGGTCTAAAAACTATAGACTTATTTTGCTCATCAATAAAAAGCATCTTCATTTAAGAATTTTAAGATATTTTTACTGAAAACAAGACAAAAATACTAAGAAAAGGTTTTCTTGAAAATCTTTTTTTTTGCAGTGTAGGATGGTCCTTATTTCTCAACTTTTAAAAGTTCGTGCTCTCACCTCACCAATATGTTGAATAATAAATAAAAAAATTGGGCAAAATCTTTTCAATATTAATTAATATTAAGAGGTTGCTTAAGACCTTTTAAGTTTAACATATTCACATATTATGTGATACTTTGTGCTAAGCTATACTTATAGACCCCTTCACGGTTCACGTCACAGGCGGTTCCCACTGCGCATGTCGGGGTCAGAAAAGCCATTACAGCAAATTGAGTTGCGTATTATTCGGTATCGTCAAAAATGCCTACTTACGTCGTGGGCTGTGAAAATCGCACCAGGTCTTCCGTTAAGTTTTCGCGATTCATGCAGAATGTCTAAAACAAAAAATACAACATCTGCGGCTGCTATATGGTTACTCGGATCAAAATAGACTGAAATAACTGGAACAAAGTTACCCTCCAAGAAGCAAGTTTTATGTGTTGTGCGTTTTTAAATGGTAGTTTTTGCAAAAATATGTGATTTCGGAAATATTCAAAGGCTTTGAGCAACCTTAAGATATTTTAGGAACAATTCAAAACTTTGCACAGTGTGTTTTTATTGATATCCTAACACATTTAGGGGATGAGAGTTGACATAAAAAAATTGAGCCATTTTACGGACCACCCTAATGTGCATGTGTGTTTGTGCTACAGGTTTGGGCCTGGAAGGAGAACGTGTGGGAGAAAGAGAGAGGAACACTGTTAGAGAGATACACAGTGGAGCAGAGCAGACCTGTGTCACAAGGGGGCGCTGTTCTCTCCACTCTCACCATCAATAATGTCATGGAATCAGACTTCCAGACCACTTATAACTGCACTGCATGGAACGCTTTTGGGCCGGGAACCATGATCATTACACTCGAGGAAACAGGTCTGAACATACAAACATAAATGTGTCTCTACAAAAGCTTTCCACAAATGTTATACAACCACAGAAAATTTTAGAGACCTCTTTAGTTTTGAATTTAATTATCATTTCTAGATGTACTGGGACCATTTAAGTCCAGTGTCTGGTAAATTTTAGCAAAAGCAAACCTCGGACAGCAAATGTAAATGACAGAAAGCATGACAAGACCCATGAAATTCAGGATTTAAAAAAAAAAAATAAATAAATAAATAATAAAAAATAATAATCTTTGAATTCTTTCTAAAATACAAGTAAAAACATTAGCATTTTGTTGTTGAGAAATGAATTTGAACTTGTTTTTTCTGCGGTATTGAAAAACAGAAAACACTGCATCTTTTTTGTTATTTTCACTATTTTTTCACATTTAAATTTTCAGTAAATAAATGTAAATAAAAACATTAATTTTTTTAATAATTTGGCAGAAATGTTGTCGGTAGTTGACGGAATGAAACAAAAATTCTTATTTTACTTAAACACATACCTATGAATAGTAAATGAAGAGTTTCGTTGCAAAACGAGAGAACTCTCGTTTTTTGGTTGTGCATTCAAATTAATATAAATTCAACTGCAGTTGGTTTGTTTTGATTTAAACCTTTATAACTTAAAAAATACAGCTAAGTTGCACCATAAAACAAAATAATAACATGATAACATAATAATAAACATGTTTATCTCGTTTTGCATCGAAACTCTTAAAATCTAGAAAAACTGAAAGAGACCTGAGAGAGATTAAAATGGTCTCTTATTTTTTCAGCAGCTGTATTTCTTTATCCGATTTATAGGTATCGGTAGTTTTACTGGATGTAGTATTTCTTTATGTCTTAGATATAGTTGCTATAATCCCCCCTCAAATTTAACATCTCCATTTAACATATCTCTCTGTTTCAGATATAGTGCCTGTAGGTGTGATAGCAGGCGGATCTGTTGGATCTTCGATTTTGCTGCTCCTTCTCCTCTTTTCTCTTATATTTTATCTCTATCGACAACGCAAAGGCAGTAAGTACACCTTGTTTATGTGTGCAATTGTGTGTTTATCTCTTTAAAATCAAATCAATCCGGTTTCTCCAGAATTCATGATGCCAACTGTTATGTACAGTAAATAGACTGCTAGCACAAACATTACCAGTTTATTCCTTCAAAACCGTAAACAATAACTGAGATCACAGTCACACTTTCTCACACCACTGCCTTTGCCAGGAACTTTCACTGTAAATACATAATGTAAATTCACACTATAGTCATTTTCAACACTGCAAAAATGAATGTCTTACTTAGCATTTTTGTCTTGTTTTCTAGTATGAATATCTGAACATTTTTAAATTGAGATACATTGGGTCTCATTCACAAGCACAAATTTGTGCGTGAGATGTACGTACGGATGTTTTCACGAACAAATCGTGATTCAACAAAAACTTTTGTATCAAAATGTCTTCTAAATGTACGCAAAAATTCAAGAAAACCTAAAACCACTCGTACGCAATAATCATGTACACGTATAATCAAATACTAGGCTATAATTATAACATAATAATATTGATATGTAAAATGTACATGATAATATTTTATATTATATTTTCTTATAATAATATTATAAAAATATAATATTTTCTGTATTATATATTATACATGATCTATATTGTTATTATTGTTATTATTATTATATACATTATAATAGCCTACTTATTTTTTCTACACATATAAAGAAGATGCAAATCGTCAGGCTTTCTTTCCTCACTTTTTAAATCTATATGAAAGTGTCTGCTTAGTGCCTAATGTAAACGTCATGTAAATGTAATGAGAAGTCCAAACGTCAATCACTTGATCTCATGTCTGTTTTATTTTAGATACAGATGTGCGTCTCCACATATTAATTAAATGTCATATTTAATACTTATTTAATGTTACTCCGGTCGGTGGACAGCATTGACTTCCTTCAGCGACAACGAAACCTCCCAAATAAAAAATGCAAAGCAAAACGAAACTTTACAGATAATAAATAATATGATCAGGGATTTCTTTTTGAACTCTTTTACTTTGGTGACAAACTGGTCTAAAGTTTTCTGTGGACCAGCGCTGCGCTACGGAGAGCCCTTATATGGAACTGGATTGGGCGTGTTTAATGCAAATTACCAACCTCGTTCACACAGCCGCTCATGTAAAACACTGTAAATTCACTAACGTAAGAACAAGTATAAGAACAAACTCATGTGTGTACGCACGTGTTGTAAATTAGGCGGAAAGTTTTCATGAGAAGTTCAAGTGTGCGTATAAATACGAAAAACGTACGAAGTGAATGAGACCCATTCACTTGGTAAACAAAGTGGCTTAAGATATTAAGTCTCATTTCTTGAAATAAAGTATGAAACTTAAGGGGTTTATATTTAAAACAAGTCAAAATATCTGCCAGTGTGGTAAGAAAAATAAACGTAATTCCAATTTCAACTTAATTGCCAACTCATTATATTAAAACTCAATTTAAGTTTATTTTTCTTACCGCACTGGCAGATATTTAGTTTTTGTCTTGTTTTGTCAGGTATTTTTGTTTTGTTTTCCAGTAAACATATCAAAGACATTTTTTATTTTTTTTTTGCTTTTAAGCTATGGTTTGCCAAAGAGCACAAAGAACCATATTCAGGGTTAGGGTTATTGCTATTAAACGTACAATGTTATGAGGATTTGTGTTACCGTTCCAGATCGTCGTGGAGTCGCATTGAAGCCAGACATTAAGGTGGAAACGGTCAACAAGGAGAGCCACAGTCTTGAAGAAGAGGCCGCCAGCGCCTCCACAGCAACACGAATGGTAAAGGCCATGTATTCTGTGAGTATCCGTAGAAAAACTGAATTTAGTCGAATTTGAAGTAGCCTTGAAATAAAGACGCATTTTCACAGCTTGTGCTTTTGGTGCCAAGCACATTTAAGGTGGTCTTTATACAATTCATGCGTTCGTTCCCCCCAAAAACATGAAAGCAATCCACCCAAACTCATGACGTTATAGACAACTGGTGCAGTATGCACATTCTCTGGATTCAAACCCATGACTTTGGAATTGCTGGTGCCATTATTTGCCAGTAAAGCCCCTATTAAAGCCCAATTAATTCTCAACTTTAAAATTCTGTAATCTACTTTTATTTTACAAAATAAAAAACAATGATACAGAATAAAGAGTGATTTATAATGGACACTGTCCACAAACATCTATTCTTCTCCAGTTGTGATAAAGCTGATATCCTGTCTTCCTCCCCCCCTCCCTTTTTCTTTTCCTCCCTCTCCGTGTGTGTGTTTTGTCGTTTGATGGTTTAGTTTCTTCCCTCTGTCTCCCTTTCTCCCTCCACACAGCCTTTCAAAGACGACATGGACCTGAAGCAAGACCCTCACAATGACACTATGGAGACCAAGGTGGATGAATATGAGCCTAAGGTAAGAAACCGAGCCCTCTTTACACAAACACACAGCTTTGCATTTGCAGGAAAGTTTTGTGTGTTTATTTAACAATTTCTTTTGGTCCCTATGCTTGGTGTATTAAAGGAAAACACCACCGTTTTTTAATATTTTACTATGTTCTTACCTCAACTTAGACAAATTAATACATACCTATCTTTTTTCAATGCGTGCACTTTTAATCTTTGTACAGCGCTTTGTGAACGTGTTAGCATTTAGCCTAGCCCCATTCATTGCTATGGTTCCAAACAGAGATGAATTTAGAAGCCACCAAACACTTCCATGTTTTCTCTATTTAAAGACTGTTACATGAGTAGTTACACGAGTAAGTATGGTGGCACAAAATAAAACTTTTGTTTGGAGCCATAGGAATGAATGGGGCTAGGCTAAATGCTAACCCATTCAAGAAGCGCGCTGTATAAAGATTAAAAGTGCATGCATTGAAAAATATGGGTATGTATTAATTCATCTAAGTTGAGGTAAGAACATAGTAAAAGTTTACCACAATAACAGCTTATGTTTGTAATTTCAGGACCCCACTAATGGCTACTACAACGTTCGAGCGACAACGCACGAAGATGTCCGGGCCTCCACCCGCTCCTTACTGTACCAAGAATTTCGCCCACCAAATCCCGCGTCGGTTTCGGCGTCAGCCGCTGGTCCGGTGCCCAACATTCACCCTGCGCCCCCTGGCCGTTACGAACCTCGGCCCGGATCTCGAATAGCTCACAACACGTATGCCCATTTTAACACCATTGCCAGGGTGCCACACAGTAAAGGCCCGCCCAACCCCATCTCCAAGACCACAGACTATCCCGCAGATCGCGGGTTGCTGGAATCGACCAATCCGCTAGCTTTCGACAGCTATGCTTATTCAACAACACCTCAATATAGATTAGGGTTTGCCCCACCTTTGGAGGGAGGACCGGCCTATGAAATGTATCCTACGGGACAGGGGGCGGGGACAAGTCAAGGGGCAGGGACGAGTCAAGGGGCGGGGCCAGACCCAGGGATGGGAAAATACACCAGCTCTGCCCAATTTCCGTATTCGACCCCTCCCACGGAGTACTCGCAGAGACACACGCAAAGAATGCAGACTCACGTGTGAGACCAACACACGAATGCAAATACGTGAACGCACCCAGTCCGTAAAAGTTATGGATCCAAACACTCTCCGACATGACTACACTGATTTTTCTATCCTTTACATCAATATTGTGATATATGCCAACTTTTTAAAAGTGCCAAATTGCTGTTAATTAAAAAATGACACGGAAAAGGAAATCACATGAGGTTACGGTGAGAGAGAGAACGCACCACAACACCAAGCGTCGTCTACCTTACAACCAGATGTGCGGTAGAAGTGGCAAATCTCATCCTCGAAAAGCTCCTCTTTGTATCAGCATGTCTGACCATCCACACACCATAATACAACCCTGCAAAGCAGCCATTGGATGGTTTACTCAATTGAAAAGAATGACCAATAAGAAAAGGCTGGAGGGCATCAGACGCCATCTACCATTGTGCCCAGTGAAAGCCTGGATAGGAGTGTCACACTGGATAGGAGCTCAAATTTGTGCCATCACTCAATCTAAAGAGTAAGACATTGTGTGAATTTGGGGTGGGCTCAAGCTGATTGTATAATTTATTGTAAAGGTACAAAATAAGCAAGTAATATTGCATATCAGTCAAAGAAGAATACCGATACAGTTGACAATCGCTTGTGCAACAATTTACTGTACCGTATGGTCAACTCGCAACAAGCAAAAGTGCAGATGGGCCACCCAACACACTGTTTCTCAAACATAATGCCTGCACTGCCCAAGGATTAGCTTTCTGCTGCCAGTTTGGACTTCTGATATGAAGACCAGGATGGAGATCTGAGTATCTGGATAAATACCACCAGTGCTTTTAACTCTGAAAAGCTGGAGTTTGTTTTTATTTAAAAGATGCTACTCACAGACTCTCCTGTGAACACATGCTCTGCCTCCTTCCAAGAAAACCTCACTAGTATTTGACACTTTAAGTGTTTCTATATAAATATAAATGTGTGTGCGAGTGCGTTTTTCCTCCATGTAATGTGCAGGATGATTTTGAATGTGAACCTCCATGTGTTCGATTTCTTTTTCTAAAGTGTCCACGTAATCGTCCGTCACACTTTCAAAGTAGAGTAGGGTGCTTTTTCATATTTGTATCTTAACTGAATTGCATTTGAAAGCGCTTTTATAGTATTTTTCTAAGGTGGTGGAAAAGATAAAAGATTGAATGGTTTTTGGTAAGCAATGCGAAGAGGAAGATGGGTTTTAAAACATTTTTAAGGTTTATGATTTGTACATTTGCCTGCACTGCAAAAAATGACTTTTTTTACTAGTAATTTTTACTATTAGACAAAAATTCTGGGGATTCTTGAATCAAGATGCATTTTCTGACCTTAGAAAGTCTTGTTTTTGGACATAAAAAATCTAATTTAAATGAATTTGTGTTTAAAACGAGCAAAGAAATGCCAATGGGATAAGAAAAATCTTGAAATCTTTAACCCTATTCAAAAAAATTTTCTTACTCAGTTGGCAGATTTTTTGCTTGTTTTAAGGAAAAATTCACTTAAAGGGGACATTTCACAAGACTTTTTTCAATGTAAAATTAACCTTTGGTGTCCCCAGAGTACGTACACTGCAAAAAATGATTTTCAAGAAAAAGATTTCTTAGTATTTTTGTTTTGTTTTCAGTGAAGGTGTCTAAAGATTCTTAGATTAAGATGATTTTTCTTGGTGAGCAAGGCGGCCCGGGAGGATAGGTCTAGTTTTTGGACCAAAGATATCAAATTTAAGTGATTTTGTGCATAAAATAATAAAGAATCTGCAAATGGGGTAAGCAAAAAATCTTGAAAATTTTTCTTAAACACTAAATTCAAGAAAAATTCAAGAAAAAATAGCTTACCCATTGGCAGATTTTGTTTCTTATTTTACACACAAAATCACTTATTTTAAAATTTGATATTTTTGGTCTAAAAACTTGACTTCTTTTCTTGGGTCGTTTTGCTCAACAGGAAAAATCTTAATTTAAGAATTTTTCTATGCTTTTGCTGAAAACAAAACAAAAATAATAAAAAAAAATTCTTGAAAATAATTTTTTGCAGTGTATTGCCTGTTAAAATTGACACTTTGTAGGTGTGAGCAAAAATGTGCCGTTTTGGGTGTGTCCTTAAAAATGCAAATGAGCTGATCTCTGCACTAAATGGCAATGCTGCACTGCAGAAAATGATTTTCAAGAAGAAAAATCTTGGTGTTTTTTTTTGTTTTCAGTAAAAATATCTACAAATTCTTAAATTAAGATGCTTTTTTTGATGAGCAAAACGACCTAAGAAAATAGGTATAGTTTTTAGACCAAGAATATCACATTTGGGTGATTTTGTGCATTAAACAAGCTAATCTGCTAAAAAAATCTGCTAATGGGGTAAGCAAAAAATCTTTAACACTAAATTAAAAAAAAAATCAAGAAAAATGTGCTTACCTCATTGGCAGATTTTTTTGCTTGTTTTATGCACAAAATCACTAAAATTTGATATTTTTGGTCTAAAAACTAGACTTATTTTCTTGGGTCGTTTTGCTCATCAAGAAAAAGCATCTTAATTTAAGAATTTTTAGATATTTTTACTAAAAACAAGACAAAAATACTACGAATTTTTTTTCTTGAAAATCATTTTTTGCAGTGTGTTGTTGGATAGTGCAGATTACACTGCAAAAAATGACTTTGTTAGTTAATATTTTTTTCTTGTTTTAAGCAAAAATATCTAAAAAAATTCTCAAGTCAAGATGCATTTTCTTGATGAGCAAAAATAACCTAAGAAGTCAAATTGAAGTGAATTTGTTGATTAAACAAGCAAAAAATCTTGAACTTTTTTTCTTAAAAACTTAATTCAAGAAAATGTGCTTACCCATTGGCAGATTTTGCTTGTTTTATCCACATATTCACTTTAATTTGATACATTTTGTCTAAAAACTAGACTTATTTTCTTAGATCATTTTGCTCATCAAGAAAAAAAACATCTTGATTTGAGAATTTTTTGATATTTGTGCTGAAAACAAGACAAAAATACCAAGTAAAAAAAATCTTTTTTTTGCAGGGTAAGGGGCGGTATTATCCCCTTCTGACATCATAAGGGGAGCCAAATGTCAATGACCTGTTTTTTCATATGCTTGCAGAGAGTGGTTTACCAAAACTAAGTTACTGGGTTGATCTTTTTCACATTTTCTAGGTTGGTAGGAGCACTGGGGACCCAGTTATAGCACTTAAACATGAAAAACGTCTGATCTTAATGATATGTCCCCTTTAAATGTGATGTTTTTTTGTCTAAAAACTAGACTTATTTTTTGTAGGTCATTTTGCTCATCAAGAAAATGCATCTTGATTTAAGAATTTTTAGATATTGGTACTAAAAAAATACTAAGTAGGAAGTCATTTTTTGAAGTGTGTATTCTTTTAAATCAGAATTGATAATCAAGTTTTAAATACTAAAATGAAAGCAATGTCATTTGACCCCCTAAGTTTCTAAGACCCTGTCGGGTTGTAATTTAACCTTTGCTGTTTTTTCAACCCAAAATGCTGGATTGTTTTAATCCATTGTACGGTCAAGCCTTCTCATTTTTGGGTTAAATTAACCCAACAGCTAGGTTTGCCCCTTTCTGAACCAATGCTGGATTGAAATTACCGAGCCTTTATAAGTGTATTACATGGTTAAATTCCCCTTTATGCAAATTGAAGGGCTTTTTCCTGTTTGACCCAGCATCTCAACATTTTAGCCAAACATCATGCTATTGAGTTTAGATCTGACATCTGGCTGGATTTCAGTAGGCCTCACTAAAGACACCCTTTGTTCAAAATAAACTTCAAATTATGCAATGATTATCATCGCCACATTCATAATGAATAAAAACTGTACAGTGCTGAGGATCTGTAAAGTAAAAAGTTAAAAGGAGCAGCTCTGTTAAAAAAGTTGAGCTCACATTCCATGAATACAGTGCATTTTGTGTCCCAATAGAAGTAGAAATCCCATATTGTTTGACAACATTACAATATACAGCATTACAAGTTGCAAATACTTTAGCTGGACATTTAAGCTCTTGTAAATGCTTTCATCTAAATTGATTATCAGTGCATTCATGTTATATATGTACAGTTATCAGTATGAATTCCATACAATTAAACGTTTTCCTCACAAAAATGTAACATTCCTTAAAAAGTGTGACAAATCAGATACAAGCTTGAGTATCAAACAACTTTTTAGTTTCTGGACCTGTTTTGTACCCTATTCATGGAAAGTGCCTGGTATATTTTATCCACATATCTAACATGTTAATAGCTCATGATGGTTTAGAGACTGATTTGGCCGTGAAAAGACTGACTCTTGAAATGATCAAATTCACATATCAGAGATGACCGAGTGTGTAATGCTGTGTGTGTTTATAGTGTGAACGAGCGAGCATGTATTTTGATGTGACTCGAATTTCATTCCCTCAAGCTTGTGTTAACAAGAACTGAACTTCATACTATATGAGGAATTTTATTTTGTCATATTTTTATAGTTTTCTTCATCTTTTCAAAATGTAAGATATAAAAGAGAAATATATGATTTATGTGCTTTGTCCCATAGTAAAAAATCGACACAGGTTTTTTATGTTTTTGTACGTGGTTATTTTTTCCACAGTATTATCAAATAAAACATCTTTCATAGTACCTCATAGTAGATGTTATTTCTTATTATATAAGAAGGAAACCGGCATAATTGGTCATGTAGGCCTACATGTGATTAATGATATTAAAAATGTGAGCCCATCTGAAAAAAAATGATTACAGTTGTGAACAATGGGGGGCATGTACAACCAAGCGATTTAGGGAATGTGTACAAAAAAGCTATTATGTATGTTTTCAATTGTTTCTAATGCAAGATTTGCATGTTTCAAAAACAGCTGGTGTTTCTTTTTTCATGCTGAGCGCCCGCAGTCTGTTTTTTCCGCGATGAACGAGTATTTCAATTTTTTTTAACTTGTCACTTTTCACTCGGCCATCCAATTACAGTGTACTGCAAAAAATGACTTTCTTAGTATTTTTGTCTTGTGTTCAGTAAAAATATCTAAAATTCTTAAATTAATATGTATTTTCTTAATGAGCAAAATAACCTAGGAAAATAAGTCTAGTTTTTAGACAAAAAAATATAAACTTTAAGTAAATTAGTGCTTAAAACAAGCAAAAAATAAAAATCTGCCAATGGAATTAGATTTTTTTTTAATACGTTTACTTTTTCCATAAACACTTAATTCAAGAAAAATGTTCTTATTCCATAAGCAGATTTTTTTGTTTGTTTTAAACACTAATTTACTTAAAGTTTATATTTTTTGCCTAAAGATTTATTTTTCTTTGTCATTTTGCTCATCAAGGAAATACAAGATAATACATCTTAATTTAAGAATCTTTTGATATTTTTACTGAAAACATGACAAAAATACTAAAGTCATTTTTTGCAGTATGGAGGAGTGAGGACAAATATTAAAACAACCAAACAGCGCATCGTTCAACAACTAATAAACAAAGCAGAAGTTTGATATCAACCAAAGCGAAAAAAGTGAAAATGACATACATGATTGTGCCTTTAAGTATGGCAAAGTGAAAATAACCAAAGTTTAAAACAAAATTCCAGTAAATCTCGAAATGACAAGCAATACAATTAAATTATATATTTAATGCTTAATTGTGTTATTTATAAATATTTTTACAATAACTGCATATATTTACATACAAAATTTTAAACAAAGTTTTTTCATTACACTTTATATACACTGCAAAAAAATGCTTTCCAGAAAAAAATGTTTGTCTTGTTTTCTTAAATTAAGATGCTTTTCCAGATAAGCAAAATGACGAAGCAAAAAATCTTGAACATTTTTCTTAAACACTAATTTTAAGAAAATATTTGAGAATAATTTGCTTTCCCCATTGCCAGATTTATTTTGCTTGTTTTATGCACAAATTCACTTAAATTTGAGATTTTTGATCTAAAAACTACACTTATTTTCTTGGGTCGTTTTGCTCATCAAGAAAAAGCATCTTGATTTAAATTTTTTTAGATATTTTTACTGAAAACAAGACAAAAATACTAAGACAATTTTTTTTGGAAAATAAATGACTTTCTTACCAAGTATTTTTGTCTTTTTTCAGTACAAATATCTACAAATTTGTAAAAATAAGTCTAGTTTTTAGACAAAAAAATATAAAATTTAAGTGAATTGGTGCTTAAAACAAGCAAAAATATCTGCCAAACAAATCTTAAAAATACGTGTACTTTTTCTTAAACACTTAGTCAAGAAAATTTTTCTCACCCAATTGGCAGATTTTTTGCTTGTTTTAGGCACAAATTCACCCAAATTTGACATTTTTTTTGTCTAAAAACTAGACTTATTTTCTTAGGTCATTTTGCTCATCTAGAAAATACATCTTGATTTAAGAATCCTTATATATTTGTACTAAAAACAAGACAAAAATAGCAAGTAAGAAAGACATTTTTTAAAGTGTTTTATCAAAGACTTGCATTTAAGTGCATTTAAGGAATACATTTTATCACTTTGTGTGTCTCCTGTGGATTGAACACATGACCTTTAAAGTATTAATGCTGTATTGACTGAACTACAGGATTATAGAGTTTATGTAACATTTCATAAAGAGATACCAAAGGCATACAGCTGATCACACCTATTTGTGGTTTGCCCAATTTTAGCATTATTGACCTTCTCATTGTCGTCCAAAAACCCTACAAAAGCTAATAGCATGTATAAGCTTGTTACGAAGTGTGTCAATATCAGTGTATTTGGGAAGACGTAATGTGTTAAAACATGTCTGTGCTTCTGGAAAACGATCATCTGAATCAGGAACGTTCACCTGCACAATCTTCAGAGACAGCTTTGAGAGTCCACCGGCAGGTACACGATTCGTTCCGTACATGAAAACTGAAAGTGTGTAGAAAAATGTGTAGAGTAAACTATATACCAATTTTAATATACCATAATTCTTTAAAGGCACAGGTTAGATGCCAAAAATAATTTAAATATAAAAAAGTATTATATGACAAATATTTTATCAGTCACCAAGACAACTTACATAGAAACTTCTGCTTGTTTTCTTCAGACAACTCCATGAAAACGGTCCAGAAATTCTTGATCAGCTCATCAGAGGGAGAACAGTGTTGGTAGGTAGTGCACTAAATAAAAATAAAAAAAGTACACTAAACATACTTTGAACTTGACAAGCAGAAAAAAGGTACAAAGATCATTGGGAAGGTATGTTTTAGGGACTAAACTTTTAGTTACAAAAGTGTACTTTCTGAAAAGGTTCCGTGACAACTTTTGTACCTTTTATATTGTACCTTAGCTTGTTACAAACTTGGACTTTCTTTTATTTACTTTGCTCTTTATATACCTTGGAAAGTTCTTCCCACTGATATACAGGAGAACCATGGAAAAGTTCTCGGAGTTCTTCAGGATGAAACATTCTCCAGGCATTGACCGGACAGCCTTTAGAAAAACCTTCAGAGAACTGCTCGAACTGATTCATCACTGACTTGTTGAAAATAAAGTCTACATACAAATCCACATACTTCTGTCTGCACAGAAAAATACCACACTTAGCAATAAACTGCACATAAGATCTATGGCATCTATAGCCTAGACATACAGTAGTGTAGGCCTATCTTTTTAATTTCACGCTTCTTGATCTTTTTCAGTAATATGTTACTAAAGCATATAGATAAATCAATAAAAAAAACTTATCAGAAACACAACTATTACCATTCCTACCGATTAATCTTTGTTACTGGAATCTGAACTCCATTGGAAACAAGCTCTTGCCCTTTGATCTGAAAAAGATAAATAATATTACTAACATATTGATCCAGTCAGCATCTGGTCTACACTAAATTACCGTGCATTACCGTAAAATCCAGGTAGAGCATCTCCACCACTTCTTCTTCCTCTTCAAGAAGATCCTTCAAACATCTGTTTGAGATTTAAAATAAATAAATAAATATAAATTTACATAAACATGAGCTGAAAGGCATAAAACTCAAAATTTAGAAGCTGTTTTTCATTGCTGGCTCTACCTAATAAGCAATATAAGCAGTTGCATTTGGCCCTCGAGGCCTCTGGGGGCCCACTGCCATGCGTGAAAAAAATGTACTTGTTCGTTGTGTCTGTCAATCATGTGCATAAGTGTAAACTGATTGTAATGAAAAGACGGCAATATCAGTCTTGTGCAGAGAAGAAGAAGAAAGGGATGAGGGAAGAAAGGAAGGAGCAAGAAAATTGTGTTGTTTTAACAAGATATGTAAAACATTATTGAAAATAGGCTACTTGTAAATGTGGTTCTGTACAATAACCAATCACTTAGTAAACATATTAAATGGTGTTTTATCATTTGATTACATTTAAATTACATTTAACCTTTCTTCATTTGATGTCACATATATTTAAAAAGGATAGTATATATGCCAATGTGGTATGAAAATTTAACTTTTTTTTAAATTAACTAGTCTAAGAAAGTCTTTTCTTACCCCATTGGCAGTTTTTTTGCTTGTTTTAAGCACAAATTCACTTAAATTTAAATTTTTTTTGTCTAAAAACTAGAATTATTTTATTTTCATTTTGCTCATCAAGAAAATCTATATTGATTAAGAATTGTTAGATAGTTGTACTGAAAACAAGTCAAAAATACGAAGTAAGAAAGTCATTCTTTGCCAGCCCAGTCTCACGAAATTTCGTTATATAGTAACGTAATTTTTTTATTCTTTTTTTGTGATATTATCACGAATTTCCGCGGTTTTCCGTGATCGTATAACAATTTCCTGCTTTCGTGTGATTATCACGTATTGGTTACGTATCACGTATTGGTGTTTTGTCCTATTTTCTTACCATTGTCGCAACGTGTCCATGACTGGATTTGGGTTTTTTGACATAAAAAAATATTTATAATTTAAAAATTCTAAAAACTAAAAAGCTTCAGTGCATGTTATACTATAAACATTTACAGTGAAGAAGCATGTGGTATTTGGTGATCATTGTAAATGTAATGGTAAATGTAGAGAAAATAATAAGGAAAACAAATGTGTCCAAGACCAATTTTCTCGTGCTACGCAACAATTTTCAATTATTGTTTAAGCCCTCAAGGAACTTACATTTTCAAAAAAAAAAAAAAAATTGTCGAAAGAGACATAATTGACTGTGACACTCAAGATGGCTACCAGGTAAGCAGTTCTTATTTTTTCTCTCCAAATAAAAGTTCATGAGTTCGCATTAACATGTAATCGATAGGGAATGAGATAAAGCATATTTGGCGTGCTGTCCGAGGAGAGGGCTCCGAGCTTGGAATTTTAGCCCGAACCCAGAGTACTCCCCTCTCTTTGACTGTGATGAATGAATCTAGATGAGAGTGAGGTGATGGGGTGGAGGAGGGATGTTGCAAAAAATCTGTCACGGGACAGAGGTGAGGGACTGCCATTTATAGGCACCTCTTTGCACTGATTGGTTGGATCACATGACCATGCTCCTCCCGAACTTAGTTAAATAAACTTCATTTCACGAGTTCGCATTAACATGTAATCGATAGGGAATGAGATAAAGCATATTTGGCGTGCTGTCCGAGGAGAGGGCTCCGAGCTCGGAATTTTAGCCCGAACCCAAAGTACTCCCCAAAAATGCCACATAAATGACAGACAGCAGCCAGAAAAAACATCCCCAAAAAGTGTAAGCATAAAGACCTATAGAAAGCGGTGGGGAAAACTAGTGGTTTGACTGGGAGGGCTCTCGCAGCATCCGACGGGGGCATTGTCTGAGATGCTCGCAGCATCGGACGGGAAAGCCCCGCCAGCAGTCAAACGGGGAGCGCATTTGCGAACTAGAACAAGGTGCGGAATTAAACGAGTAAAGGCCAATTCACTGGAAGGCCGCTGCAGTGTCCAACGAGAGCTTTGGTTGAGATGCTAGCAACATCGAACGAGACGTCTCCACATGCAGAGGGGAAATGCTGGTGAGGACGGTGAGAAATTTAATAAGCGAGACAAGCAAAATTCGAATTAGCCGTTTGACCGGGAAGACCCTCGCAGCATCTGACGGGGGCTTTGGCTGAGGTGCTCACGGCATCAGACGGGAAGTTCCTGCCAGCAGTCAAACGGGAATGCTTTACGATACATTTTTTAAATAAGCAAAATTAAGTGTCCAACCGGGAGGACCCTCGCTGCATCCGAAGGGAGCTTGAGCGAAGATGCTCGCTGCATCGGATGGGTAGGTCCCGCCTGTATTAAAAAGGAAATGCTTGATATAAGGTTTAAAAAGCAAAAATTTTGGTGTTCGACCGGGAGAACCCTCGCAGCGTCCGAAGGGAGCTTTAACGGAGATACTCACAGCATCGAACGGGTAGGTTCCGCCTGCAGTCAAACAGGAAGGCTCTAGAATAGGGTTAAAAAGGCAAAAAATTTGGTGTCCGACCAGGAGGACCCTCGCAGCATCCAAAGGGAGCTTTTGCGGAGATGCTCACAGCATTGGATGGGTAGGTCCTGTTGCAAATTCAACATGAAAATATAAAGGTAAGAAAATTATGAGTGATGAGTGATGGGGCTCGACCAGCGATTTGAAGGGGCGAAACTTAAATTGGTGAAAGAAAATCCCGCACTACCTACAAAAGGGGAGCCCATACAACGACGTGCACGGTAGAGTGCAACTGTGTGTGAAAAATGCTGGGGAAAAATATATACGAATACTGTATACATACAGTGTATTCTCACAAGTATAAACGCACGCAGATAAATATACATAATTATTTATTCATTTTAATGAATGTGCAGGTGAAGCAAACAAAACAAACTAGGCGTACACGAGATTTTCTGATATGCAAGTGGTTGAATCGAATGTAGAATTTGAATGATTCTGACATCCGGCAACTGAGGGCCTAAGTTTGTTGATTAGAGAGGCCGTTTGGAGCGGGAGTGGTTGGGGCACTGATGCTGAATGAATTAGCTGAATGAAAATTTAATTGCTTGGATATCAGACTGGATTAAAACAAATTTTACGAAAATCTCGTAGCCAAATAAATTCGGTTGTCGATGAAAAGAGGATCAAAACAAGTTTCGACCAGGATCGTCTGTACTGCAGGTAATTTATTAGCGAATTATATAATTGGATGGGGTTCGGTAAACTGAAAATAGAAAGTGCCCCTTCTTAAATTTGAAAGTCTTACTTTGTTTGAAGAAAAACGAGATTGTATCAAGGTTTTAGAACTTTTTAATCAGAAGTTGTAGGGTAGATGAGTGGACTGAAATTTTAGATGACTGCAAATCCTGAACAGTGAAAAAAGCAAAAAAGCAAAAAGACAAAATGAACACTGCGTCCAGTGTGCGGGCAGTATGGAAGGAGTGGTAGAGGGAGTGGTGACCGAGCCGAAAGGCGGAAAGGCACCTAGACATTAAGTCAATTGTAATGGTCGGCATGGAGTTTGGGCGAATGGGCTTATTTCTAAATATAGTTTTGATGACAGGTGAGAGTTTTAGAGTTGTTTATAGCTGATGAAGGTTTGCCAAAGATTAGATTATAAAAATTAATGCCACTTAATTAGCCTGAATGACTTAACTGTTGAATAAATGAGATGCCCAACAAAGAAAAATCCGGAAACGGACATGAAATGCCCATGGCATCGGAGAGGTAGACCCCATATGCAGTCGAAACAAGAGTGCATATATTAAAAGGCGTGAATTTTTTTGGAGCAAAACTGGGCATCGAATTTAAGTGTTTGACAGGAAGGACCCTCGCAGCGTCTGCGGGAGCTTTAGCTGGAATGCTCACAGCACCAGACGGGTAGGTCCCACCTGCGGTCGAATGGGGCTCACCCAGCACTTTGAAGGGGCAAGACGAATAAACAGAAGAAAGAAACTTTGCATAGTTTCTGATTGGGGGAAATGTGCAGTACTGCAAATAGCAGAGCTTAAAAAGAAAACTATTGTTATTTAATGACAATATAATGAGGTTTAGACAAGCAGCAAATGCTGATAGAAATTTACGTGAAATAAGAGCTGATATGCAAGCGCTGAGCAATTAGAAAAAACACGATTGAATTGGCATGTGAACATGCGAATGTGATTGGTAACAGCGGGAATGCTCAGGTGTTGGAAACGAGCAAATTAATTAGTTCCAGGTGTGGTTTCCTTACACTGTAAAAATCCAATTAATGAAATGTTGGACGGGCAAAAAAAAAAAATATATATATATATACACAAGTTAAACCAATTTTCTTAGTTACTAAAAAATAATTAATTGGGCCAACAATTTGAGTTTTACAGTGTAGAGAAAAAAAGAGTTCATGGTTAAATGATTTACCGTTGAATAATACCTTTGGAGGATAGGGTAAATGTCTCTGAATATAAATCGAGGTATCAAGATTTTACCTGGTGACTTTGTAAAAACGGTTTTGTATGATGACTTACTAGGGATGGACTTGCATCCAGTTCTGATGCCGGCAGGTTAACTACCGGTGATGGAAAAAAAAAATTAATACGATTTTGCTCCCTGGCACATGCGTGGCAGTTAAATTTGATTCCGAAGACCATCGTAAAAGCATAGCAAGGGGGCGCAGTGTTTCGTTGACAAATTTAGAAAATTTGAGCGTTTTCAATTTTATTTAGAATGCTACCAGAGCAGCATGTAGGACAGAACAAAATTTTAGATGAGAGGAGTTTACATTTAAAACAAAACTGGCTAAGGAGATTAAATACGACAATGCTATATGACCGAAATATAGCTTAAAACCCAGAAACCCGAAGGAGGAGGATGGGTCCCATGATTTGCACTCAGCGATGCCAAAATGCCAGGATCTTTAAAACTTTTTGAACTGTGAGGGAGATCTGCTGGAAAAGCATCGGGTGGTTAGATTGAGATTTTTTAGCGAATATGGGAATTGCATAGTTACATTAAATAAACCGAAAACCCAACTTTTTTGCGACTGATTTCCCCACAAGTTAAATAAACCGTGATGCGGAATTGAATGCGGTAGCCTATATTACGCCAGCGGGCGTTAAATGAATGCTGCGAATCAGGGTATTAGACTAACGTCAACTTTCCCATGGTCTATACTTGCAAGTTTTTATTTTACGGGCTGGTTAAAAATAGGAAAAAACGCTTAAAGGAAGATTAAGAGATTACCTTGTGCGACATATGATTTAAACAGCTCGGGATCTGCAGTGGCAGATTAGAATAATATATTTCGAGTATGCAGGGATCCTGGGACAGAATTAAGCAATGATTAATGTCAGACATCATTTAAATGGTAAAATCAGCGTCATAGCTCCACCATCGACTACAAAAGAACGAATCGACTGGCAGGTGACGAATATAGAGTTAGATTTTGAAATAAATAACCCCCTAACATGCGGAGCGCGCTGCTGCGGGTGCTGAAAAACCCTGGTAAGCTGTATATCCATCAGGGTATGACGCGAACATGGAACAGCTTTTAACGTCGGACTCGGCGGCAAGGATGGAGCTAGTTAGTGCACTTCTTAGGGAACACAACACCGTCCTGTAGAAGGACATACGAGCCGACACTTTAACGCCGGGCACGATAGAGGCACGGTGTCGGCAGTAAATGATCGTCTTAATAGCGGGAAAAACCATTAAAGTAAGTTCGTATTGGGGGGTCTGTGACGAGAAAACGCAATATATTTTAAAATGTAATAAGCGAGTTAGGTACGCCTGGTAGCGTATCACCAGCAGCTGGAGACGCTGCTTCTAGATAACTTGCATAATGGCAAAAGTGAGATCGCACGACTCGAAAAACTACAGAACTGACTGACAGATTTGATTTAAAAGTATGATTCGGGCCGGTGGTGATAGCGCAAAAGTCTGCCGTTGTGATGAAAGCGTGAGCGGTTGCTTATTAGGTTTGCAACTAGAGGGAAAAGCAGAGCAAATAATTTCTGTACAGTAGCTAAATCAATACAAAACGAAGGATGTATACAATACTTTAAGAGTAGCGTGGAAAGAAAAATCAACACGGTCTACATTGAAATCGAGAAGTCCGAGTTGCGGAGGAAAATATCGATAAAAAGGGGAAGCATATATTATATCGATTAAAAACCAATGACTATTTTGGGTCCCTGTGTTAATAATCCGTGCGTTTCAAAACGATTGCATGGGGTGGTACTGAATGAATAAGGATCGGTGGTCTGCGGAGGCAATCTCCCGTTATATTTGGTGATATTTAGAACAGGTTGAACTAAAACAGAGGAATGAGAGATAATAGCGTCAGGGCTTGAGCCGCTAGCGGAGGCAGCCTCACGCTAGGAAGCACCTGAAGTTAACATATGGACAAAAATACAGATGAGGAAAATGGATTGCGACGCTGGCGGATATAACAGAAATATTTGGTGAAATGGAAGCGGCAGCCACTGTTATGCGGGCAAGGGAACTGATTGAAACCGGCGCTCTAGGACTCGGCCCGGACCTGCCGAGCGCCTGCCACCGGTGGTGAGAGGCATTAGGAAAAAACCCGGTACTCGGCGGAGTAGGGTGGAAGGTGGAGGGCGCGAAATTTGGGCCCGGTGGCCTTGCTTGCTAGATGAGTACAAGAGGCTCAATGGGAAATGGTTAGTAGTCTGAAAGGAGACATTTAGTCATAGCGTTAAACCAGCGCGAAAGATATAGTTCAATAGTGATCGTTTCGAGGCTTTTATCAGTCCCTGATTAATGATTCGGCTCGATTGGGCCGGATAGGAACCGAGGCGAAAAAATGGCGGACGTCTCGCTGCCAGGGGCGAGAGTAGGATTCGGCGTTCTGGTGTGAAGTGGAAAGTGTCTGTTAATATCCCCAAATTTTCAGGTAGAAAGAAATTAATCCTTGCTGGTAAGTAGTGGCGGGCCGAGAAAGCACGTCGTCGCACAACAACGCTCGAAACCGGATGTGACGACACATGGGCGGGGCCAAATGCTGCAAAAAATCTGTCACGGGACAGAGGTGAGGGACTGCCATTTATAGGCACCTCTTTGCACTGATTGGTTGGATCACATGACCATGCTCCTCCCGAACTTAGTTAAATAAACTTCATTTAAAATTTGGTTTGTCATAGTACCTACAGTAGACAACTTTTTAGTTCTCATTACCAAAACATGAGTTTGCAAATGCATATATTTAATGTAATATCATATTGCGGAAATTATAATTTTTGATAATGATAATCTAAAAAAATTTAAATAATTCTATAGGAAATATATTTTAAATCCTCAAAAATATAATGGTAATAGTAAGTTCAGACCTTATATGTGCAAAAAAAATTGGCTTCAAGGGCTTTTTAAAAATTCTGATGCTGGACACCTTCTAAATCTGGATTTGGTGAGAATCACCCATGTGCAGTACACTCTAAAAAATGTCTGGGTTGTTTTTGACCCGTAGTGGGTAAATATTGGACAGAAAAAATTGGGGTTAAAATTGACCCAATGCTGGGTTGTTTTAACACAACTGTTGGGTTGTTGTAATCCAGGGTTGCATAACAACAACCCAACATTGGGTTATTTTTAACCCAGCATGGGGTCTGTCCAATATTTACCCATTGTGGGTCAGGGGTAACCCGGCCATTTTTGGAGTGTAGGCACATATTTTGACAAGACGCATGATGCACGTGGTTCACATGATGCACACAACAAACACATATTTAGACAAATTTGCTTCCCTCGGAAGAGAAGTCACTAGCCGTCACTGCCTTTAACCTTGTTTACTCCATGTTTACCTGGCCTCCACAGGAGATATTTCCTCTAGATCGTTCAGAGTGACCCTCTGGTCGAGTAGTTTCTTGAACAACGCCAGTGGGAAGTCAATGTTCATGCATTGTCGATTAAACAGCGCCATTCCACAGATAGTGCCCAGATAGTAAAAATCTTCTTTGTGTGTGTGCTGAAAATACACAAAAATATTGAATATATATCACTAGTGTAGAATAAATATTAATTTATTAGAAACTACATATAACGACTTGATTCTTGTCAACAAAAACATTGTATATGCAGATACAATAATCCATACTGTGTGCTATTGTCTTGTTAGATTATTTTTAAGTTTCTGGAGTAATAAAAAACCCAACTATACAACTATAGACACAGAATAATGTAATTGGTGACAACAAGGACTTACTTCCAAATTGAACCACACCAGTGAATTCTCACAGATTTCCAGCAGGTTTTTCTCCCATGTAAGAAGAGACTGGGAAAGCAAAGAGAAAAACTCTGCCGAAAGCCCTCCCTCATCTATGCCATTCTCACCTGCAAACGTCACCTGTGCAAGAGACATTTCTATTGAAAATGCGGTGGCCAAGCAGAAATCCCACATATAATATGTTTTAAATGATCCAACATGTTCAGAATTTCACTGCCGTATCTTTTAGACTCTATACCTTTAGTGGATATTGAAGTGAGAGGTTGTCTTGTTTAAGATACTGAAGTGTGTCCTCCAACACTGACTTCCTGTTTACTTCCAAAGCGTTGTCTAATGGAAATATCATGTTGTTTGGGTTCTGTAAGAACTTAAAAGTATATTGGCTTCAAAAATGTGGATTTACTTACTAAATTATTAAGTTTAGAGTATGGCACATGTATTTGAACACTGGATTACTGTTTTGGACTTACAGTAAACATTCTCTGTTTAGATGCAGTGTCAGCCACAAAAGGGAAATTACTTAACATTTCAATAATTTTCTGAAACAAAAAAAATGATGGAAGAAACACAAAATAAGTGTCTTAAAAAATATAAATCTAATAAGAATCATGTTGAAATGTATTAATTATGCACTGTAAAAAATACTTTGCTGCCTTAAAATGTTTTGTTGAATAAACTCAGATTTACAAGTCATTTCAACTTACTGTTATTTATCTTGACTAGAGATGAGTTGTTATAACTACAGCTGAGTTGTTATAACTAATAAATTTAAGTTGACTTTTCTCAGCTATATTTTATAAATTGTGACAACTAATTTCTGTTGACATGACTTGTAAATCTGAGTTGATTCAACAAAAAATTCAAGGCATGCAGCAAAGTTTTTTTACAGTGTGTTCAGTGTCAGAAGAATGTAAACCTACAACATAGTGGTCCTTCAGATCCACCATGAAATGGCACATAAACAATTCCTGCAAATTTTCAGCATCTTCTATTTCTTCAAGGGTGGTCTGCAGCTATTGAAGTAGAAAATGAAAATTTGTTTAGCTTTTCCTTAAAGGCTGTGAGAAAAAAAATGGATTATTGTTTTGGTGATCACCGTGTCTAGAAGATCACTGATCTTGTGGATGATGAAATCGTTGCTTGGGACGTTGCAGTGGGTACTGCAGCAGACCTTCATAATGAAGACATTAAAAAGTAAATTTTAAACTGTAAAAACAACCAATGGAACATTTTTGTTAAGTCTTAAGAAATTAAGTTAAAACATGTTTTTATAAGTTATTACAATTTTTTCAAAGCCAAAACTTGAAATAGTAGGTTTTATTGACTTGCAAAATTAAGTTGTTTTAACTTCATGCTGCAATTTTTTTTTAAATTCATCTTGTGATCTAATGTGTAACAAAGGTACCTTATTGACCATCTGAAAAACCTGCAAAATATTTTCCAGGCATGGTTGTTCCGTCATTTCACCAAGGCAAATATTGTCAATCAGCTCAGCAGATGTAATGCGAAATAACTTCACTAGACCTCTGAGACAATCATCAGGGAGTTTGGACCAGACATTTTCTAAAAAAAATAGCATAACATGAAACACAAAAAATAATTATATTGTTATGAATAGAATCATGAAAAATAGCACAATGCAATGGTAATACAAATATGAAAAACAACTTTACCCAACACCTTAAGAGCGTCAGGTTTCAGCTGAAGGATTTTGGAGGAGAGTGCATGAAGGAGTTCAGCTCTGTATTGCTCCTGGCAAACTCTGATGAGCTCAGGGAGGAGAACATAAACTCTCAGAGCTTCAAAACTAACTGGACTGGATTTAAGAGAGGGCAACAGAGCATCCTGAACAATCTTCACAACCTATATAAAATATAAATATTAAAACATATAAACTATATATAAATAAATATAGAAAAATTTGAGGGAACTTGATGCTGCATCATGAAATGACACTTTGGGAAAGAATGTTTGCGCATCTAAATAATCGTACAGTTTTATAGGTGGCAAGTGATGATGTCACGATTGCAACGGAACCGGAAGGTATAAAAGGGAGGAGCAAACAGCGTATTTCAGCTTCTGGGAATTGAAGCAAGCACTACAAGCTCAAAGAGTTATGGCAATGAGATGCAGCGTCTCGTTCCCTATCTCAAGGAACAGAGGTTACGTAACCGAGACGTTGTGAAAAGTGTCATGCACATATCAGGACATAAGAACCTGATTACCAGATATGGATGAGAGGTCCAAACTATAATACCTCGTAAAAGTATGCGGCTACTAGCAGAGGTGAAGGCAATCTGCGCACCTCATAAGCCATCAAAATAGCTTTCACAATCCATTTACTGATGGTCTGCTTGTAGGCGGGTTGAGTATTGTTAACAGCTCCAAAACAAATAAAAAATTTATCAGATCTTTTCCTCAAAGAAGGCTTTCTCACATACTCTTCGAATGCCCTAACAGGGCATAATAAGAATAATTTTGTGGATGCACCGAGAATGAAAGGCCTAAAGAATTATGGTCCTGGCCACATGACTAGTAACCTTAAGTATATAACCTGGTCTTGGGTTATATACACATCACTCGCTGCATAATGTACATATAAGCTAGTTTTACAGATTATTCAGATGCGCGAACGCTATTGCGTTCCTCCATAAAGTGTAACTTCATGACGCAGCGTCTCGTTCCCCATCTCAGGGAACAGAGGTTACAGTCATAACCAAGATGTTCTCAACTATAGTCCTCCTGAGTTAGCACTATAGAAAACGTTTTTTTTTTCAACAGGTTTAAGAAAACCTTTTACCAGTAATAACTAATATTTGCTTTGGTATTACGGTGTGTTTAATCAAGAATGTTCTTTGAATTGTATCTTTCATTGTGATATGTATATATTGCACATTTTTGGAATGCCATTACCTCTGACATAACCCTTTCATTCACTGACAATTTTGCAAATGATTTTTTGATCAGGTTTAAGTCCAAACCACAGAGTTCCACAGATGTCTGATAATGTTTGTCACAACTACAAAAACAAAGAAAACATAATAAAATTGGACAAGAAAACTAACAAAAGAAAATGACACTCATGTATATCTGGTTCTGAGTTACCTTTTAAGAAAACTTCCATTCAGAGAGGCAGCAGATGAGAACACTTTGTTAATTTCACTGCAAAAAATCAAAACAATGCACTCTTAGAACAAATGTGTTAAAACAACACATTCGTATTGACGCATTTAGTGTGTTGTCACAGAATCCACCCGTGTTATTATTGAACAAATCATTTTGTGTTACTTTATTTTAAAAGCTGTTTTGGGCTGTTTTTTGCCTTTATTAGATAGATAGTATTATAGGAGAGGACAGGAAAGTATCGGGTATAGAGGGGTACGGGATCGGCAAAGGTCGCCGAAAGTGCGTCTGCACCATATGTCGGAGCACTGCCCAATACACCATCAGCTCTGACATTTTGTGTTAATTTTAACACAACTTGTGTTTTATTTTAACAAAAAATCTATACAAAACGACACATAATGTGTTAAAATAACATATAATGTGTTAAAAGCTTAACGCACAAAAATTAAGGAGTTTCGTTGCAAAACGAGATAAGTCCATTTTTTTTACATTTTTGTCAAAACATGTTTATTATTATATTATCATGTTATATTTTGTTTTATGGTGCTACTTAGCTGTATTGTTTAAGTTATGAAGGTTTAAATCCAAACAAACCATTTGAATTGATATTAATTGGAATGCACAACCAAAAAACTAGATTTTTGAAAAATTTAAAAAAAAAGTTTTTTCGTTTTGCAACGAAACTCTTCAGTCATATTAATCTACCACACTGCAAAAAAATATTTTCAAGAAAAACAAAATTATTAGTATTTTTGTCTTGTTTTCATTAAAAACTAACAATTCTTTCTTGATGAGCAAAACGACCCAAGAATATAAGTCTAGTTTTTAGACTAAAAATATCAAATGTAAGTGATTTTGTCCATAAAACAAGCAAAAAAATCTGCCAATGGCATAAGCAAAAAATCTTGACATTTTTCTTAAACGCTAAAATCAAGAAAAATTTGCTTACCCCATTGGCAGATTTTTCTTTTTTTTGCTTGTTTCACTTAAATTTTTGGTCTAAAAATAGACTTATTTTCTTTGGTCGTTTTGCTCATCAAGAAAAAGCATCTTAATTTAAGAATTTTTAAATATTTTTACTGAAAACAAGACAAAAATGCTAAGAATTTTTTTCTTGAAAATAATTTTTTGCAGTGCAAATAACAAGGATTCAATTCTAATGGAATGTGAGGTAGAATGGATTATAACTGGCCGTCAATGTTTTTATTGCCATCAGCTCCAGTGGCAACTTCCATCATTACAAACAGTCTCAAAATGCAAAGTTGTGTAGTTTCTTGTTAATTTTCTATAATTTTGTCTAAATTAAACAAAACCTTGAACCATTTAAGATGTATTTTCACTGCACCAGCGCTGTAGCTATTGCTAATGTCGTTGTCATCGGCATTGTCCATTAACCTAAATCAAACACTCACTTCTTAACAGCTTTCCATGACTTTGCATCACATTCAGACACCCACTGATCAATCACTCTGTCATCTAATGTTACAATCCTTCTGCTTTGTTTGGGCTGAGGATTTGTTGACCCACTCCCAGGTACCTAAAAAAACAGTAAATATTCACAGTGCAGCAATAATTTAATTGTTGTTTAAAGTATTTTTTGATGAAAACCGTCTGGCTTACCTTGAAAAACAAAGCAAATGAATGATTCTCCCCAGCAATGAGTTTTCCAATTGCATATTCAACATTAAATTCTGTATTCAAATATTTAGTTATGGTTAAAGGTTTAGAGCAATGTCATAATATAATAATATTAATAACAAAGCAATCGATAGCTAAAATCAGATTTGTATTTACCAGTTGTCAGTTCTACAGGTGATGGCACAGACTGGTTGATAATTTTTCCATTTCCCAGCTGTCCTTGCTTTCCACATCCAAATGCATAGATCTTCTTTGATGATTCGACCAACACGAGTGTGTGATATCTTAAAAAAAGAATCAAATGCCTATTTACTAATCAAACCATACAGTATTGTATACACTCACCTAAAGGATTATTAGGAACACCATACTAATACTGTGTTTGACCCCCTTCTCCTTCAGAACTGCTTTAATTCTACGTGGCATTAATTCAACAAGTTGCTGAAATCATTCTTTAGAAATGTTGGCCAATATTGATAGGATAGCATCTTGCAGTTGATGAAGATTTATGGGATGCACATCCAGCTCCCGTTCCACCACAAAGATGCTCTATTGGGTTGAGATCTGGTGACTGTGGAGGCCATTTTAGTACAGTGAACTCATTGTCATGTTCAAGAAACCAATTTGAAATCATTCGAGCTTTGTGGCATTATCCTGCTGGAAGTAGCCATCAGAGGATGGTTACATGGTGGTCATAAAGGGATGGACATGGTCAGAAACAATGCTCAGGTAGGCCGTGGCATTTAAACGATGCCCAATTGGCACTAAGGGGCCTAAAGTGTGCCAAGAAAACATCCCCCACACCATTACACCACCACCACAGCTTGCGCAGTGGTACAGGTAACAAGGCATGATGGATCCATGTTCTCATTCTCTTTACGCCAAATTCTGACTCTACCATCTGAATGTCTCAACAGAAATCGAGACTCATCAGACCCGGCAACATTTTTCCTGTTTTCAACTGTCCAATTTTGGTGAGCTTGTGCAAATTGTAGCCTCTTTTTCCTAATTGTAATGGAGATGAGTAGTACCCGGTGGGGTCTTCTGCTGTTGTAGCCCATCCGCCTCAAGGTTGTGCGTGTTGTGGCTTCACAAATGCTTTGCTGCATACCTCGGTTGTAACAAGTGGTTATTTCAGTCAAAGTTGCTCTTCTATCAGCTTAAATCAGTCGGTCCATTCTCCTATGACCTCTTGCATCAACAAAGTATTTTCGCCCACATGACTGCCGCATACTGGATGTTTTTCCCTTTTCACACCATTCTTTGTAAACCCTAGAAATGGTTGCACGTGAAAATCCCAGTAACTGAGCAGATTGTGAAATACTCAGACTGGCCAGTCTGGCACCAACAACCATGCCACGCTCAAAATTGCTTAAATCACCTTTCTTTCCCATTCTGACATTCAGTTTGGAGTTCAGGAGATTGTCTTGATCAGTACAACACCCCTAAATGCATTGAAGCAACTGCCATTTGATTGGTTGATAATTGCATTCATGAGAAATATAACATGTGTTCCTAATAATCCTTTAGGTGAGTGTATACAGTATGTGTGATGCTTTTGTGAGGACGACTGTATTGCTGATCTAATTTCTTTTACAAAAAGTATATATATTTTACAAAAATCATGTAAAAACATGGATTACCCTCCGCATGTGACTTGTGACACTTTTGAGCCCCACAGTTCAGCAACCACTGGTGGACGATGTTCATCTTTAAATGAGTTGTGCCCAAGTTGGCCAAACTTTCCTGATCCAAATGTGAACACAACTCCTCCCTGAAATACAATCACATTCTCTTTAGAGCATTTTAACACAATATGTATTTTTTTACATTTACATTTATTAAGGTTTTCACACAGCATATCCCTTCATGGCAAACGTGACAATGTAAATAACCTTTGACAAAGTTGCAGTGTGTTCCCCTCCACACGAGATCAACTGAGTTTTCTTCCCATTCAGGCTATTTACAACCGTGGGCACATGTCTGTCTGTAATCACATAATCACAACTATAAGCACATCACTTTCGAATACTTTACTCACTGCAGCTTTACTGGAGTACAGTACCTTCAGTGTCTCCCAGCCCCAGTTGTCCAGAAGAGTTCTTTCCCCAGCCAAACACGACTCCAGACAAAGACAACACAAAACTGTGGTCTCCTCCAGCGCTGATCTGAGACACTGGAACCCCATCAAGACACTCAATGTGTTGAGGAATCTCAGATCCAGATTCAGGTAGTTCCTTCAGACCCAGCTGACCATGAGAGTTCTTGCCCCATACAAACAACTGGCCATCTGAAGAGGGAAGAGAAATAAACTTAGCTTTCAAACTTTCAAATTTACCATCTCAAAAATGTATATTTATTTATTAATCGGTATATTATTTGGAAAGGTGTTGATGGAATGGCTGTATGTACTCTGGGTTAGTGCCATTGAATGCTGGTCTCCGCACGCAATCTGAATCACATATCTGTTGGCCAAACCTTTGAAAAGACTGCAGAGATGAAAGAAAATTATGTGTATGTGCATGTATTTATATGTAGGGTAGTGGACAAAAGCAATGTCCAATTTACATCTTCACCCTTTATTCAAATATATTATTAAACACATATTCAGATTTTTGCACAAGCTTAAAGGTGACATATCGGGAAAATCAGACTTTTTTCATGTTTAAGTGCTATAATTGGGTCCCCAGTGCTTCTATTAACCTAGAAATTGTGAAAAAGATCAACTCAGTAAGCATGTGAAAAAATAGGTCATTTAAATTTGTCTCCCCTTGTGATGTCAAAAGCCTATCTTATTATAATAAGTGGAGAGAGAGAGAGAGAGAGAGAGAGAGAGAAAATAATAACAGCACAAATAACTTAAGCTTCAATTTTAACAAACCACCATTATGGCGATCAGTGTTTGCATGTCATCATCTCATTTGCATTTAAAAGGCCACCCACCAAAATAGCAAATTTTTGCTTACATCTACAAAGTGGTATTTTAACATGCTATAATAAATTATCTATATTTTATTTGAGCTAAAACTTCACATACTTCACTTTACATCTGGGGACATCAAAGTTTTATTTTTATATATTAAAAAAGTCTCGTGAAATGTCCCGTTTAAGAAGTCTTGCTTTTTTGCCAAATAATAATACCCCAGATAGCACAGGTACGTCTGCAAGATGTCTGGTAAAGATCTGGAGATCTGGAATACATCTGGTGTGTAAAAACATCTTATAAAGGTCTTAGAAAGAGCTGCTTTACATACATTCTAAATCAAAAACGTCTTGCAGACGTCTTCAATATGTCTATATGACATCTTTTAGGAAACGTCTCAGAGACGTATTGCAGATGAGCAAACAATCTAAATAATACGTCTTGCAGATGTAAACGCAGACATCAAATAGACGTCTTCGAGATGTATGTGTGCTGTCAGGGACCTTATCAAGATAAGTTTAGTTATTTTTACCAGACTCCTCATATTTTTATGGTTTAATATGGAGGCATTAAAAGCAAAATTTGTACAAATAAGCCTTTGGCAACTGCTATAAACAGTAATGGCATGTATGATAAAGCTATTTGTGTCATGATGTTACAGTATCAGACAACGTACTTGTCTTTAATAAAAACTCTTCCCCCGTCACTGAGAAGGACTGCACCAGATCCCCCACACATTACCGATCTGATTTTTTCTTTCTTCAGAGTTAGTGGTTCTGCAGAATAAACATTGACATGAAGTATAGGATGATCTGCATTATTAAGCCAAAGCATCAAACTGAATTCCATTGCATTAGCACACACAATGTGAAATATGAAAAACATTGCATCAAACAAATAATGTTAAATTTTTTCTAAAAAATATCTTTCAATATATTTTAAAACAGCTGGGGCCTCATGTATAAAACTGTGCGTAGGATCCTTACTAAAAGTCTACGTACGCACAAAAGCCAAAAATGGCATACACCAAAAATTATGAAGACTTCTAAAACAAAGCAATGTTCCCTTTATAAATAACAGATCACCTGCAAGTGTGCGTACATGAATCATCCTAATATCCCACCCTGCAAGCCCATTCTCCCATCAAGTTTGTTTTTTATAAATCACAACCTTTGCGTGGTAAAAAAAGTTAAGTTAATCAGTCTACACACTAAATAATAACAATTATAAATTCATTTTTTATTCATAGCCAGGACGAAATCATAATTGGCTATCCATTTATGGGTTTCCTCTTTCACACAGGCGCCCTTCCAAAAAAAGGTGCAGTTAATTGGGTTAACTACAAAATTACATTTGACAAACAAAATATGGTTAATATCTGATAATGTATAACATATGTACTGTTTTAACTTTTTAAACCTAGGCTATATAAAATATTTTTTTCTGACATGAGTGGTTTAATATAATGCAGATTTCACTTTATTTAAAGTGTGAACACGGATCCACTGCATGAATTACATTTTCTAACTATTTTAATTTTTAAGCATTAGATTATGATCACATGTAAGCGTTGTGTCAATAACATAAAGAGTTCACCGTACTCAGTTTGCCATCATGACCGCTGGGATCTGTGCGCAATTTCAGGACTGAGACCTTCCCATCGCGGATAAATCCAACGAAACATCTTCCTGCTGACATGTCCTGAATTTCAGATTTAGTACACACATAATTCAGACCATCATTTACGTGTTTGATTTCGCCAGGCAAACCGAAGCCCTCTCGGACCTGCGCTCCCCAATAACACAACATCTCACCGAGTGACGAACCAAACCTTCAGTGTCTGTGTGACTGAAAACTTGTTGTTTATTTAGTGATTTCCAACAAAACGAAAGTAAAGCGTTTAACACATTTACTCTGGCTCTCTCTCTCGTTGTTCCGTGTTTTTAAGGCAAATGAATGGAAGCGAATTCTGCACTTTAGCTGTAATCGAAAACGAAACCAAAACTCACAATAGGTTTCTTGTCCTTGTTGTAAAAATTACAGGTAAACAACGGATTGTGTAAAATATTATTAATATCATTCCTATATATATTTTTATATATTTCCTGTATAAACCACAGTATGAACTATTAATGTTCATCTGCACGTTATGTACATTCAGACAATATTCAACTCACTTTATTTCTTACAATTATAAAATATTGCGTATACAAAATATAAAACTATATAATAAAGGTTGTATTTGTTAACATGAACAAATTCAACAAAAAAGAAAAAAGTCTACTGCATTCATAATTTTTTTTAGCATTTAATGAATTATTTTTAAAATCAAAAGTTGTACCTAACATAAGTTAACTCACAATGAAGTATGACATGAACTAACATAATTAACATTAAATGCTGAAAAACTACTGTTCATTGTTAGTTCAAACAGATATAACCTTATTGTAAAGTGTTTAAACAATAATAAAATAACACAACAACAATGGTTGTGTTCATTGTGTAAATAAGAGAGCACATGTTTTAATGTGTTTTTATTTTGTCATATTTTCAGTGTTTTGTCTTATCATAATCTAAAATACAAAAGAGGAATATAAGATTTATGTTTTTCACAGTATTATCAAACAAGATATATACAAACATATTTCATATTAAGCCTACCTCATGTTATTTGTGATAAAGGTCGTTTGTTGTGTACTTTGATACAAAGATATTAGGCATGTTTATTACAAAGCTAAAACATGCTTATATAAACATTACAAAAAAATAAACTATAATTTTAAAGTATTACAGATTGTAAACATCTTTTTTCAGGGGCAGTGTACTTGTATATACACTCAGTGGGTAGCACAGCAAGGAAATCTCCTGGTTTTAATCTGAGTTCAGCCAGGAGGTCTTTGTTCACTCTTAAAAATAAAGGTGCTTCACGATCTATATGGTTCTTTAAGGCACCTCTGACATCTATAAAGTGAAAAGGGGGTTCTTCAGATTATAAAAAATATAAAAGAACTGGTTCTTTAAAGAACCTTTGACTTAATGGTTCTTTGAGGAACAAAAAAAAGGTTCTTCTAAGGAACCTTTTAAGCACCTTTATTTTTAAGAGTGTTCTCCACATCAGTTTCCCTCACAGTCCAAAGACTTAAAAATTAGGTGCATTGAGGTATTAAAGTAGACACTTTACCCAAGTGACATGCAGTGCATTCATGGTAAATTTCCTCAGTGTGAGGATTGTTTGACTAGTAATTATTTTTGGACAATAGTTCATTATAGTCGCCAGTCCAATCTAATTTTGAAAACAAGTTGGCTGTTAAGAATCCCAAAGTCATGCTTCAAGAGGTACTTAATAAGTTATCTTACCCGTGTTGCCAGACAGAGTTGAACGCTCACAAAACAACCCAAAATGTTTGATCAATATTTACTTACAGTATTTAACTACCATGATTACTATAGCTTTATATTGCTTTAAGGTTATTAGTTAAATATAACATTTTAATTAATATATATAATCATACTCTATATACAGCTGTGGAAAAAAATGCAGGGATCACGAGCATTCCTCTGTCACTTTGGATAAAGTATCTGCTAAATGCCTAAATGTAAATATATTTATATTGTAATTTCTGAATCACTCTTCCACACCTGTCAGTATGTCTTTTTTATACTTTGGCCACTTCTGCATCTTTTGAATTCTGCTGTCTGCTTGGTTGGATAAAAGTGCAGGCTCGTCCCACTGACGTCAACACCAGACGACTCTGCAATGAGAATACATGCACCATGAACTTATAAAATGGAAATGTTTCAAAACCTCCAAATTGATCACAAACCAGTGCAAATTTTGTCCATTGGCACAAATTTAAATATTACCAGCAAAGTCCTCTAAAAAGCGAAACAAAAACAGTTTAACTAATAGAGTGTATTGTCTCATTCTATCTATCCGCTTCTGTCCACTAATGATAATTTATATCTTAAAAATTGAGGTCTTAGGTTTAGGGGACATCATTGAGTTTTAATCAGAAAGTGAGAGAGATTGCACAAGGAAATAACACAAGCTGTTGACTGGAGACCCTACTACCGGCTCTTTGACAGAACCAGGAATGTGATGATGCAACAATCAACATCCAGACTCCAGGTCCTCTACTAGGTGTTTTTCTCTCTTTTCCAGTTGAATGTAGAATTCATATTTTACCTCACGTCCTCCTGAGTCAAGAACCTTAAATAAAATTCTCATTTTTTCTTGGTCTGTTTGTGCAGCGTTAAGTTTTCCATACAATTCAGAAGGGATCATGTCTTTGCCCTTCAGACAGTCAGCTATTGACATCACTGAGATCACTTTCTGAATGAGCTGATCACGGTGTTTGTCCACAAATTCTAAAATTCAAACAAAACAAAAAGTTTTTTTTAGTTTATATGTGTCAAATAAAATAAAATAAATTTTAATAGAAATGTGTGGTTTTGAAGTCAAACCTGTGGCCATTTTGACATCGGCAGTGTCTGCATTGGGACTTTGTCCTAAAACAAACAAAATAATTTACTTCAACTCATTCAAAACCTTTAAAAAGCAGAGCTTTATTATGTTACCTGTAAGAATAACTCGTCTTGTCATCCATACTTCCTTTGCTTCAGTTTTATCCAAAACACCCATTTTAAACTCCTCAGTGTTGACATCAAGAAACACTTCAAATGTGGGATGATAGTTTGGACCAAAACTACGCTCAAACATCTGACCCTGAAAGAAAAGAAACGTAAGCTCGAAATGGCCAAATATTTCAAATAAATCAACAACATTTACTGCATTTAAACTACAAAGTTTGTATAAAACTAGTTTTACTGACTAATTCTGAAGCTTCATTTAAACAATACAAAAGGCATTGCTATATGGTAAATGCTGTATAGACACAGGTCACTGAAAAGTGAAACATGAAGCAAAGTGACCTCTGCACACCTCAAGTGTCTTATTGCTTTTACAAAATTGTTACCACATAATAAAGTGTGACGTTAGCTGTTAAACTCCAGCTTAAGCCCACCCAAATGTTTGTCTTGCCCACCCAATTAGAATTTAGTCAACGACATCATCATTTTTTATTACATTTATACATGGTTAAAAGCAATCTGAACCATGCTATTTTGAGATGTTAGAGGAAGAGCTGTAGACTTCGAAACCATATGGACATTATCGAAGTGTCAAGATATTTGATTTATTTTTCTTTTATAAAGAATTCTTTTAATAACAAATATTTTGATACCTGTGGCTGCACTTCAAATCCCTCTGGTTGACAGCACAGACTGTATTGTCTCCCAGGAATCAGGTGACATATGGAAGTGGTTTTAATGTATACATTTTCTTTGTGTTGGCTCTGGACCTAAAAGGAGGTAGGAGTTGTGATTTTTAGACTTTTCATTAAGACAAGGTATCTACAGACAAACAATAATTACAGACAAATTCACTGGAAACTTGTCTAAACTTCATCAGTTTTGCATCAATTTTGCATCCACTTTTTTGAGGAAGTTCTACATGGAATTTTAAGCAATTCCAATTGCTTAAATTGCTTAAAATTCCATATAAACCTTTTAAAATTCCAATTGCTTAAATTGCATTAAATTCCATGTAAACTTACTTAAAAAAGTGTATGCAAAAATGATGCACTGTATTTTTTTTGTAAATCCAGCGTATTTTTTTCAGTGTACAGTACATGCAACACAGTAAAATCCAGGCCAACATTAAAACAATCCGATAATCTATCTAAATTTTGTATTACAGAAATAATATTAGCTAACTAATCACTAATCAAGCTTTACATTTGCTGTAAGTTGCTATACTATATGTATTTACTTTATTTAAAAAAAATATTAAAATGTTTAATTACAGAAAAGATATTCGATATAAATCAAATCAAACTTATGTTATTATGGGTTTAAGTGTGTAAGGCAGCTTTCAACCTCTCTATCTCCTGTTCCCAAATTCCTTCACCCTGACCCTCCTTCCTTCCTCTAGGCTCAGATCATTGAAAGTCTAAACCTATGTAACTCCATGTTTAAGTTTTGATTTTAATAATGATTTATCTTCATGTTTGGTGTCATTTTAAAGGGACACTCCACTTTTTTTGAAAATATGCTCATTTTCCAGCTACCCTAGAGTTAAACATTTGATTTTTTACCCTTTTGGAATCCATTTAGCTGATCTCCGGGTCTGGCGGTAGCATAGCTTAGCATAATCCACTGAATCTGATTAGACCATTAGCATCGCACGTTTAATAACAACCAAAGAGTTTCGATATTTTTCCTAGAAAAAGTTTTACATTGTGTACTAAGGGGCTGGACACACCAAAACTTTTAAACGCGGCTGAAAACGCCTTGAGGACGCCGAATGCCAGCTGTTTTTCAGCTGAGTGCCAGCTTTCTTCAGCTGAGCGCTTTGGTAGCTGTGCTGCGAGCCGGTTGGTTGCTGTGGTAATGTCCTGCCCCTCCTCCACTGTGATTGGGCGGCCGTGTGAAAACTGACATTGACGAGCGGAGCTTTTCTCCCAAAGTTGAATCTCTTTCAACTCTGGACGCTCAGCGCCGAGCGTGGAAAAACCGCCGAGCGCCGGTTTTCAGCGCGGAAAAAAACTGCTAGCTGCTGGTTTTATTTGAAAAACGCAGAGCTTCCATTGGAAACAATTGAAAACATGCGCCAGCCGCAGGCGTAAAAGCGTTGGTGTGCACGCCCCCTAAGATCGATGGAAAATTAAAAGTTGCGAAATAAAAGTTGTACCTTTAGGGGCTGGACACACCAAAACTTTTAAACGCGGCTGAAAACGCCTTGAGGACGCCGAATGCCAGCTGTTTTTCAGCTGAGTGCCAGCTTTCTTCAGCTGAGCGCTTTGGTAGCTCTGATACGTCAGCTGTGAGACGGTTGGTTGCTGTGATACTTGTCCCGCCCCACCTCCACTGTGATTGGACGGCCGCGTGAGAACTGACATTGACGAGCGGAGTTTTTCTTCCAAAATTGAACATTTCTCAACTCTCGGCGCTCAGTGCCGAGCGCGGAAAAACCGCCGGGCGCCAGTTTTCAGCGCGCAAGAAAACCGCTAGCTGCTGGCTTATTTGAAAAACGCTGAGCTTCCATTGAAAACAATTGAAAACATGAATTATTAACAATTTAGACAACTTCCACAGAAGCCATAAGGAAGGACATAACATGCAAGATCCCTTCACCCACACCAATGGATTCCGTCGATGGACGGCTCCTTACAAGCATGCACTCAAAATTCTGCTAAGTTATTTTTAACCCAATTCTGGGTAAATATTGGACAGAATACATGTTGGGTTAATATGAGTTGAAACAACCCAGCATTGCATTGAAACAACCCAGCATAGGTTTATTTATTAACGCAACAACGTCCAATTAATGCAACAACGTCCAATATTTACCCAGAATTGGATTAAAAAACAGCAGAGTTGTGTGAAACCCTATTGTAATTGTTAGGATTTGTTGACAAATGACAGATGGAGTTGAGTACCTCTGACACTGGAACAGTCACTGGAAGTAAATGGACATCCAGTATTTTCTCTTTCCGTTTGACAGATAATGGACGAACAAACAGCAAAACTTGGGACTGAACAGGCCATTCAAGGAATATGATATTTTTTATGAGTCCAAACAGAGAAAACTCTGTGATATTAATAATCACATGAGTGCTGCTCACTTTGAGTGGCTGCAACACTTCTACCTTATCACCAGTGATGTGTGCTACAGCCAAACTGACTTTATTCTCCTCTGTAAAAGATATTTAAAATTGGGGAAAAGTAGTAATGTAATATTAGTAATGTTATAAATGTTTATAAAATGGAATCAATAGATAATTGAATTTGTGATTATTAACCAAACAGATTCAGTTTCAAAACGTTTACATTTATTCATCACTTTTTCTCTGCATCTATACAGTTGCTACAGTATCGGTGTAATCATTTTGTATGTAAAATAAAATGTATAAACATACCTGAGAGAATTTCACAGTGTGGAAGATGCAGTTGTGAGATTGAACCTTCAAAACAGTCGATGTTGTACAAGGGACCTGCAGGCTGCATCTGACCCAAACCATCTAAGAGCCGTGGATCCCAGGGCACGATTTTATACAACATCTCTCCTTCCCCCTTCATTACAAACACAAGGTTTGTCAAACTGCACTGGAACTGACCAGCATGTGGAGAAACAAACCTGGAGGACAAAACCACACCATTGAGGATTAAGGATGTGTTTATTTAGAAAAATCCAAGCATTATGAACAACTGAATACATATTGCAAATTAAAGCAAACAAATCAAGTTTATTTTATCTTTTTTTATCTTTTATTTATTTTTATTTAAAAAATATGAATGTTGTATACCTGTGTGTATTTTCTCCTTTAGCTTCATCTCTATTAGTGAGCTCAGGTGTGAACATGGAGGTCTGCATCGAAGAAAGAAAATTTATTTTTACAATTATTATCCACATACCGTCATTGAATATGACATTTTATATTAGTAAATTATAATTCCCAACTTTATTATTATTATTTTAACCTATTAATACTTTAATATACATGTTAAATGTAACATTGGCCTAATCTCTGGCCTAATCACAGTCGTGCTGATATAGTGTAACACACACATTCCTACTCAAACGATATAGCGTTATTAACAAGATGTGGCACTGATATTACCATGAATGAGATAAATCCAATGCTCAATATGGCCGCTCTAAAAACGTAGGTCTTGCTTCCAAAAAAGAAACTAGATATAAAGACTGACAATTCTCTAGGGGAGGATCTTTGTACAGTCTCATAAGACACCTGTGCACATGTGCAGTATAGGGCAACCTCAAAAATTTGATTTAGTTGTTTTTCAAAAAATAGTTTTTATATCTGTCTCTATTGAGTTAGATAGGATTTTTGTCTTGCATGACTGAAATAACGTCCCAGGGGAGTTGCAAACATGACCACAAAGTGGTGCAAGTTCCCTAAAAGGACTTTAGTGAGACTCACCGTTGGTCCATGTGCTTGTAATTTTGAGGAAGACACAGACACCAGAACCTCTTCCACTATAAAACAAAATTTAATTTACATGTTGTAAATGTTGTGTAAAACAATCACAAGGTTGCTCATAAACTTAAAATACTAAACCTAATCTTTTTCTATTCATAGCTGCTGCTGGATGCTGCTCAAATTCCTGCCAAGCAAATCGCAACTCAACAGTTTACATTTATACATTTACAGGATGTTTAAAAACTAATGAAGCCCTTTATAACCTTTCATTTCGCCCTGATGTCCCATTATTTATATGCCAATCTCAGTGAAATAAAAGTGTAACGTATGTGCAGACCAATTAATTTATGACATCAAAATACAGCGAGAATGAGCTGATTCAATTTCAGGAAACAATGAGGTTATTGTCACAGTATCTCAATTGGTTTAAGTTATTATTGATAGTATTACAAACAGCAGTCATTTAGTAAAAAAAATCCTTACTGTATTCTGTCTTCAGTTCCTCCTCTGTTAAATCTTTGTCACGTTTAAGCAACACAGATTTCCTCGAGCTAAAGAGAATAACAGTGTGCAGTTTACAGCAAAGTTGTTTGTGTGCAATTTGTTGGCATTTCTCTTTTGGAAAGAAATAAAGATTCAACAGAAACCAACCCAGTCTCACCCCATGGCGTCAATATTTGACGACACTTGACCATGCGTCAACTGGGGACTTCAATACTATTAAGTCCGTTGCATTCTCTTTCCTATTTTCTTACAATTTTCGCGTCGGTTTAGGGTTAGATTTACATAATGACATCCCTACCCAAACCTAACCCTAACCCCAATGCCAGGTGACAACTGTTTAATTTCGTGTACCTAATAGTATTGAAGTCCCCAGTTCGTCAAAAAATGACGCGAAAGGTATACCCTCCGCGTCAACATATTGACGCATGGTCAAGTGTCGTCAAATATTGACGCCATGGGGTGAGACTGTGTTAATGAAACAGAAAACAGACAGATTATATATAAACTCTTACATGTTGAGCATCCAATCCATGTGCATTAATGATTCCTGCAGGGTCTGGATTACCTCCTGTTGTAATGTCAATATGGCTTTTATCCTGAAACAAAAACATTTACCTTTATATTTTCTTTATCACTTTTCACTCTAGATTGACGATTAATAATTATTTAAGGATTTCAATACAAATATTAAAGCTATAACAAATCTTACCCAAGTTCACTGAGACTGGGACATGTCTGGATGAGGGAAATGATTGTGTGGGCCAGTGTGTCACTCAAGATGTCCACCTGCAGATTAATTTTCTTTAAACCAGATGAAGAGCGCAGGACTCGTATGAGAGCAACAACCTCTTTATCAGAACCTTCAGGTCTGTAATAATAAAACACAGAAAGTAAAACCAGAAAGAAAAACATTTAAGCATAACATTAAGAAGCAGTAAATTGTATATTTTTTAAAAACTAGAGTCAAGTTTCTCACTCTTGTGTACATCTCATGAACGTCTGCAGAACGTCTCTCCAGTTTATTGTGCAAATTGCGGGACGAGGACAAATCAGAGTTAAATCTAAGGGTATTGGTCTATTTATTGAGATTTTGGAGCAGCTAACGGACAATCTGCAATACAAACAGACAAAACAAACTTTAATTTTGGTAAACGTCAAGTCTTGCATATAACTTTGGAAAATATAAACTTTGTACCAGTGGCATAAATGAATGATGTGATGTTAAATGATTATAGTTTCTTACGTGACGACACCATCTTCAACTGATCCAATGATATCTGGACAGCTTCTGTTCTTGTTTTTATCCACTTCTATCCTGACAATTAAAATAAGGTTTTTAATTAAATAATTACAGAACTGCATCTGTGTTGGCGATAAATGGTGTTGGCATAATATTCACTATAATGGCCATTACTGGCCTACTTTCTGCATGTATTACAATGTTTATTAATGTTTATTTGTTTACAATAATTTTAATCCATTACATCAGCTGATTCATAATCTTTCCATCTCCAAGAGCCAAGATGAAATTCCCAACATCATCTGAAATGTGATCAACTATCAACCTTTGAAAGTGAACAGAGACATTATCAGACACTCTTGCTGTTTGCTCAATGTAAGGTGTGTTTAACATCAAAACTAACATGATCTAAATAAATTATGAAAAAGTTGCAGTATTGTTAAGTATTTAATGTGTCACATGATAGGACAAACAGTCTGATCTTCACTCACCACAGCTCTTCATAACGACACAATGCAGGCTGAAGTATCTTCAGATGATCAGATGTAACATTGAGTCTCAGGTTTCTGATGCGTTCACAGCACTGAAAACAAAACCGCAGCACCCAGCAGTCTGTCTTGTTTAGGGAAATGTTGGACAGATCGATCAGAACCAAATCTCCCAAAACTTTCTCAATGAAGCTCTTCTCATGAAGCTCAAAGAGACAATGAAGAATGAACATCATGGTTTCATGTTGATATTTCAATAAACATCGATGGATCCATTCCTTCAGCTGGGTTTCTATGTTGATACTAACAGTCACATTGTGCTTTTTAAAGAATGAGTCGATCATTTCATTCTTACAGAGACCACAGAGGAACAAAATCACAGACTGTAACTGCTTTGAACTTCTTATTTCTGAATCTCTGTCTGAGAAGTCAGCAGCAGACCAACAGGACAAAGCCCATCCTCTCTCTACAGTGTGAAGAAGCTCTCTGACTTTCTTCTGAGACTCATCTTCATCCAATAAGACAAAGTACAGAGCAGTGAAGAACTTCTGAAAGCTGAAATGTATGAATCTGAACATTGTCTCTTGCTGGATTCTTTTTTCCAATAGGAATTTGTTCAAGAATTTATTGTTAACTGGATCTTGGACTGTTTCTTGCATGTTTTTCTTATCAAACAGAATTTGTTGTTCCAGCATCCCTCTCTCTGCCAGTTGACCCAGACTCTTCAGCAGGTTTGGGACAGACTCGTTCAAACCCTGACAGTGATGCTCAAGTACAGTGGACACAAACTCAACATATATGGATGTTGTTGTTTCCAGACCTCTTGTTAAATCTGCACACTCATTGAATCTTTTTCTGATAACTATGCAGATGATCCAGCAGATAATGGGAATGGAGCAGGCAGTCAACAGGGTTTCATTTGACTTAACAGACTCATAAGCTTTCCTAAAGAGTTCCTCATCCTGAAAAAACTTCTGGAAGTACTCCTCTATCGTCTTCTCAGAAAAGCCCATAATTGTATTTGTGAAACATTGAGGTCTGTTGATCAAATTGTTCAGTGTCTGTGTAGCTGAAGATCTGGTGGTGATCAGCAGGAAAGAGTCCGGCAGGATTTGTCCCTTCAGCAGCGCATAAACAGAGACTTTAGGTGGGGCTTTCTGGTGTAAATCAGTGGGTTGTGGTGTGTAGAGAATGTCTTGTATGAATCTAAGCTCCTCAAATCCATCAATAATGAAGAGAACTTTTAATGAAATCTGCTGTAGCATCTGTATTATCTGATTTGAAGTCAAACTGCAACTCCAGCTCAAGAGATCAATCAAACTCATCTCTTCAGAAAAACACATCAGCTCTTCACACTTCAGATAAAAAACAAGATAAAATTTTGCTGGATATTTTCCAGATGCCCAGTCTAACATGATCCTTTGTGCTATTGATGATTTGCCGCTCCCAGAGCTTCCCTGGAGAATAACAGCTATTGGATTAAATATATCACCAAAGAAGTGATCAACACAAACTTCAGTTACTGAAAGAAGACGAAGCTTGTCTCTTTGTATGATCACAGGTTCAGTATACAGGGCTGCTTTTGACTGTTGTTCACCAGAAAAGAAGGTTCTCGATCTATCCATCTCATACATTTGGGTAACTGACATCTTATATCGATCCAACAAACCCCAAGGCGCTGCAGGAAATTATAAGGTAACTTAATAATGTAAACATTAGATGAAATTTAAAATAATGTGGACATTTGCAGTGAAAAGACTGTGATCTCTAACTCTATTAAGTAATAAACAAAATAAATAATGAAGAATATCACACTGATATATTAAAGTGACACCATGTAATTTTTCAACCTTCATAATAAATTTTCAAGACCCTTGTGATAGTACCTCGACTTTAAATAGGTTGAATGACATGTCTACCATAGCCTGACGGGGTCTGTATCACTTTTACTCGTATTTTAAAACTTAGGGTTTCTGGTAGTAACCAGAGCACAAAAAAAACTACAAAATTCGACTGCTTTACGGCATACGTCACTTCCTCCACACAATTTGTTTTTAACGTGAATTTTGCTGGAGGCTTACTTAAGGAATGTAGAGAGCAGCTATTATTGTGTGACTCTGTGGCGCAGTCTTTAGTGTCACGGACCTATGACACGGGCGACCCGGGTTCGATTCCCCTTTAAGGCAATTTTTTTATATAAACTCTTGATTCATACATAAATGCGATCTTCTTTATAAATGACGGCGATTATCTTGCATATAGTTCCCTGTATTCACATGCGGTGTTCGCGTATTTACCTTTCTTTTACTGTGTCTATGATATTTACATTCCAATCCAGGATGCAATAGCAGTCAAACTTGCTCAAACTCACACAGTGTAAAACCAAACCCTATTCATTCACCAATCAGATCCGAGCGTTTCTCTCTTCTCTCTTCCTCATTTGCTGCGTTCCGCTGTCACTCGTGTGACGTATTACAAAGCGGCAGCCTTTAGGTCTGCTTGGACCACATCGGTTTACTTGGATTTGGAGCGACAATTTTCACACAAAAGAGAGGAAAAACGAGCGCCATTGCGGAAAATCCTGATGGCGAGGGGGAGAGAGAGACGATGCAACAATATTTGTTTGGGAAAAGGCAAGGAAATACTTCTGGTCGTTTTTCAATTGGAAGGCTGCAGCCTCCGGAGGTCAAATATGCAGGCTGAATACGTCATCAAGCCTGGTTTATTAAGGTAAACTGAGCATTACATTCGTAAGTCATAAGCATACTGCAACAATTTACAATTAACTAAGTATAATAGTCAACTTTGTAATTGTTAATATTGTGAAATAAGACAGTCTTGATGACGTATACAGCTTAGAAATACGACATCTGGAGGCTGCAACCTTCAGATTGAGAAATGGCTTCTGCCACGACGAGTTCCTCATCAGAAAGTTGTAACATGACTGCGTTTCTCCCTGTTGTCTTAAAATGTTGATCTTTTAGCGTTTTAAAGGTTTAGTTTTTAGTTTAGTTTTAAGGTTGGCCAGTTCCTTTCCTTTGCGACAGTGCTGCGGCGCTTGTGAGCTCTAGGGGCGCTAGAAGTGAAAAATACATGTCTAGCACCCCCTAGTGGCCAAAAAGTTTCATGGTGTCCCTTTAACCACACATTCCAGTTGTGCAATTTAACAAACTTAAGGGATGTTTGAATATGATTATATATTATTGTATATATATCTAATTGTATTATTTTTTGCAAAATTTTATAAAGATTTGTCTAGAGAAACAGAAAAATTTGGTAACACTTTAGAATAATGGTCTGTACTGAATAGGTAATTACTCTGGAACTAATGTGGAACAAATGGTTACTTCTGCATTAACACTGAAATCTCTACTAATAACTAATAAAGAAGAACAATTAACTATTAAATAGGTAAAAATGTTTGGGTTAAGTATCTGATTGGAGAGTTTGAAGTTGGTTCGTGTTGCTAATCGCAGCGATCTTCTCCCGGACCCCGCCCACCTGCCATACCATATGACCGGAAGTAAAGAGAGATTGTGAGGTGCGGAAGACTGATTTCTTCCAGGGGGGCAGGGTTTCATATTTTATTATAGCTTCCCTGGGTTCCGCCATTGATTAGCGGACTCCCACCTGCTGTTAGCATTCCATTGACTCCCATTCATTTTGGCATCACTTTGACAGCGAATAACTTTACATCTGGTGCATTTAAAGACTTCATTTATCCATTAATTATTTCTAAAGAAACACGAAAATGTATAAAAGGCTCCATTACTATGGCAATGGGGCACTCTCCCTGGCAATCTCAAGCCTGGTGGAGGAGTACAAATGCTCTAAAGCAAAGCACGAAATGACCCTCACAGAATCCCGGGATCCTTTTATCAGAGGGGCTGCTCCCACTTTAGCCACAAGGAGGAGGTGGAGGTCAGGTGTATTAGTGGCACAGGCAAAGTCCGCTCTAAAACACAGAGACATTGTGGGCCAGGTCCAGCAAGGCAGAGGGGGTTTGGGAACAACATCACCCACATGGCAGAAGGCTACTCCAGCTGAACGCCGGCACCTGGTAGTTTAAGAGGTGCGCCACCAGGAGGAAGCGGACAGGTGTGCCAGAGCGGTTTTCCAAGCAAAGCAAGGCCGTTGGATAGGTGAGAAGGTGTTGAGAGGAGGAAGATCACTTGGAGCGAACTGTGGAACACGAAGGCTAATATGTTGAGCTTTACCATCAGAGCCACATATGATGTCCTGCCCTCTCCATCCAACCTACATCTCTGGTTTGGAGAAGACCTAGCCTGCCTCCAGTCCAGTGCCTTGCCCCAGCAACCCTGAAACACATCCTGGTGGGCTGTAAGACCACCCTTACACAAGGCAGATACACCTGGCGCCACAACCAAGTGCTGAAGTGCCTGGCTGCTACATTGGAGAGTAAAAGGGTTACCATTAACGCCATGCCCCGGGAAGCCCAAACTACTTTCTTGCAACCAAAATCCTTCATCCGGGAGGGGGATAAAAGGTCTACCAATCGATCGCCTCCAGACTTATGCCCACTGAACGCAGCTCGAGACTGGGAAATGCGGGTAGACTTAGGTCAGAGGCTCACCTTTCCACCGGAAATTGCAGTGACCAACTTGCGCCCAGGACTGGTCCTGTGGTCCAAATCCTGTCGACATGTCTTCATAGTGGAACTGACAGTCCCGTGGGAAGAAGCCATCGAAGAGGCATCTGAAAGGAAAAGGTTGCGATATGCAGATTTGGCTGCCGAAGCAGAGGACCGGGGCTGGAAGGTAAGCGTGCGTCCAGTGGAAGTGGGCTGCAGGGGCTTTGTTGCTAGTTCCACCACAAGGCTACTAAAGGAGGTTGGAATCAGAGGACAGGTGCAGCGAAAAACCATCAAAGACCTTGCAATCGCTGCCGAAAGAAGCAGTCACTGGCTGTGGCTGAAGCGGAAGGAGACCGTATGGGCAGCCAAATGACCTCATGGAGCCTGCAGTGCAACACACACCCAGGTCTGATCAGCTTGTGGTGGGCCATCCTCGGGTGAGGGTGTATTGTGGTAAAAGGCTGAAACACCCAATGAGGCCGGGGTGCACAACTGATGATGTGTTGTATTGGAGGCACCAGGGTTTTTTTTCTCCTCCTCCTCAATCCAACCCCACTCAAAAGGACATCTCCAACAACAACTTTGTTAATTATCAAGGGATTCTAACATCTAGTCCTAGTAAGCATACTGCATATCTTTGTTCAGTCCAGAAAAAAATTATGTTTTTTAAGAAAAACATTCCAGGATTTTTCAACTTCTTTAACTCTGGGACCCTGTACCGGGTCCAGAATTATCTTATTTTGACTTAATATAAAATATTCCTTTAATTTTGAATGGTCTGTCATGGACCCAGTTCCACATATGAGATACTGTTTGAAAGCTTAGACTCTCTACTTTCTGGAGATATGCATCACTTTGAGATATGTTTTACTGTAAGAAAGTTATTTACACTTAATTTACACTATCATCCCCCCCACAATTTTTTATATGATTTAATATTCACATATTTCATATTTTTCAAGTATGACAAACATGGGCAAGTCTTATATCAAATGAAAGCTCTCACTCTCAGGAATAAGGCTACGGCATTTTTGTTCTATTGTCATCACATATCCAACAATCGTCGAATGAATTATGAGGTAAAAAATGGTCTTTTGTAAACATATGGGAAACTTGAGTGTGAACTGCCTCAGATATCACAGATAGCCACAAATGATACACCATCTTTTCTCTTAGGTCCTACTCTAAAAAATGAGTCCATTCACAACATTTTCTTTGGTTGTGTGCATGAATAATCCCTTGCTGTTTATTATATGTGCAAAACAAAAAATTAATATTTATATGAAAAATATATTTTCGCACCCTTCAGTAAAATAAGAATATCTTTTGAATGCGACATGCTTAAGAGATCATTCTTTTTTTGGGTGTTTACTGTCTGCTGCTGGTAACAACCAGGGCCCGGTTCCCCGATAACGTTCACTCTTAGCGCGCTAAGAAGACTCAAAAAGATATATCTTACCAAAGTTGTTGATGTTCCTAAGTGTGTTCCCCGAAGTGTCTCTTAGGAAGCTTCTTAACATGCTGCCTCTAAGTTCGACGTACAATGGCGCTGTCCCAAGTTAAGGTGCTGAAATATTTGCGATCGATCTCTCAGGGATCGATTTTCCACTTCACGCAAAGGTGCATTACAACGTTAAGAAAGACAACACGCTCTATACAAATGGAACATTACTCAAATTAATCCAGTGACATTTATTTTAACATAGTTTAAGTCACACCCGTCGCTATGGGCGGGCCTTAGGGGGTCGGGCACGCCCTCAAGGACGCTTGTGCCCCCCCAGTATTTTAAAAAATACTGTCATTTTAAATTATTAATGTTGCTAATTTTGTGTTGCATTAATGTTGTATTTTTTATAATTCAAACATTACAAATATAAAAAACAATGGTGTGATTTTGTTTGATTGATGCGAATCTAGCTACACTGCAACAGCCTATTACGAGGCTACGTACGACACGTACGTGACGTAGCCTACGTCAGTGTAGCCGCTCAACAGTTACCGGACTTTTTTTAAACTGGATGAGTTTTCCCATAGCTATTCTGCTTTAAGATGGATATTATCCGCAAATGGTTAAAAGCCCAACAACAGTCTCCAAAAGACGCGCAGCAGTCAGACAGAAAGAAACTCCGGTGGCCTTGCAACCAATTTGGCGAGCTGCTCCATTGGTTTTACTTTGTTATCTGACGACGACACCAACGTAACCGCTAAAATGTAAATTTATAATTGACTGACATGTTTGTCTCAACGAAAATGAACCTTCCGACAACCACACAATGTCGCAGGCGCTCTTGGCAAACAGATGAGAGGTTTGAAAAGGATATTGACGCACACAGGCGAGAGAGTTCGGGTCTTCTCGGGTCCGTTCAGAAAAAACACATTCATTTTTAAATTACCCGAGACCCGATGCCGCTATTGTTGTACCCGACCCGTGTCCGAGGCACATGTGAAACGTTTAGACCCGAACCCGGTCGGACCTCGGGTTTTCGGATCTAAGTGGACCCGTGAAGACCTCTACCGTGGAGCCCGACCCCGGGCCTAACAGACTACTACATTCAGAAGATATGGACTTGTTCACTGCGGTGATTCAGCTTTCTTCTGAAAAGGACCTCACTAACAAGTTTAATTCCGAGTGGACACTTTATTAATGAGGAGCTTCTGCTCTGAGAAACGCCGCCTGCCGCTGTACTGACAGGAGGGGAGGAAGAGACGACAGCGCTTGCCTCCACAGTACCGTAGGTTCAAAGTCTGCGTGCGTGTGTGTGTGTGTGTGTGTGTGTGTGTGTGCACGTGTCTCATGGCAATGCATATCCCTCTGTTGACTGCTTTAAAATGCAATGTTTGAGAGATGTCTCTGGTGTTACATGTAATATGTTGTATAGATTTATGGATATTCATAAAATTGTTTCTATGTGTACTGTGGTGTAGGCTATCTGGTCATATTGCTGATGGTTGTTTAACGTGGTGATTACGTGCTGCGCGAATAGAGTATATATTATTATAAGTATACGTACTGTAGGCTAATAATAAGTGTGCCCTCCCATGCATTTCATATGCCCCCCTTAAGACTGAGGTCTGGCGACGGGTCTGGTTTAAGTTATCCGTAAAATATAGACTATTAATTAAATGATACGGGTAGACGAACCGAGTATCCCTCGCTATTTATCCACCCTCCTTATCCCGTTGTGCCACTTGTGCCGCTTCTTGGCATGGGTTTTGACTTTAAAAAATATGTAATACACTTTTATATGATGTTAAGGTACTTAATCAGAATTGATTGGCAAGCAGCTGCAGTATTTCTGTTTAATGCGGTATTGCTTACCATTAATGTTTTCAATAAAAAGCAACCTAGTTAGATAGAGAATATGGTCTGAGAAGATCTAGCAGTTCCATAATGAGTTGTCTTGGAAGGTGATTTTTTATTTAGCCACGTCAGGCAAAATATCAAAAGGTTTAAGGGTTGACAAATAAAAATATTGGCATGGACTAAACAGTTACGCGGCCGGTGTTGTGTGGAAGTCTGTTCCCCCTATGTTTCCCTTTAGTGTAGTGTTTTTATAGCATTTTTATCACATTATACGTTTATTCTTTATATACATTGCAAGTTTTAATGGCTACTGAGATGTATATGTGTGCATTTATTTAATGTATCTTGACTGTTCTTGATTGTAAGTCAATTATTTTTACAGTATGAATCATATTATATGTATAATATATATTTATTATGTTTGGAAACATAACAGTTTTAAAACAAACAGTAGAGAAAAAAGGAAAGAAAAAGACAGGCTATATGTTAAAAGACATAAAACTGTCAAATATGAAATATTTAATAAATTGTATAATAGAATACATGATATTATTGCTTTTTAGTATAACCAATTGAAATCTTTAACCTTTCTAAATAAATTATAAATGTAACCAGGGATGGGCAGTATTTCAAATACATGTATTTAAAATACGTATTTGAAATACAAAATAGTATTTTGTATTTTAAAGCCTTTGAAAAAAATGAAATGTAATTTGTATTTAAATACATTTAAGATGAGTATTTTTGTATTTTTAAAATACTCAAAATACTTTGAGCCAGTCAACCAGTCAGGGTGCTGTTTTCATGCATCAACTAGTTCAGACCAGACAACAGAGTTCAGGTAAGCAAATATATCTGTGCAGCTTTTAGTGGGCAATAATTAAAATGTTGGAGTGGGAAATCAAGCAAAGGCGATTGAATTATTGGGTGTGATGTGATTTGTGTTATAACTGTCGCAAAAGGAAATTCTAATTCACACTTGCACGTTGCACGACTGAGACAGAGTGTGGAACGCTGACAAATAAGCCTACACTTTTGACTTAAAGGAAAACCACAATTTTTTATATTTTACTATGTTCTTACCTCAACTTAGACAAATTAATACATAACTATCTATTTTCAATGCATGGAGAAAGAGCACATAGTTTGCAGCATTTCGACCTCAGTGCGCAGTAACATCTTCACAGGAGTAATGATGTTACTGCGCCAGAGGTTGAAGTGCTGCAAACTAAGTGCTCTTCCGCCATACAATATAGTTCTCATTTTTATTCACTTAAAAATCACGTTTTATTTTGTGCCACCATACTTACTTGTGTAACTATGTAACAGTCTTTAAATAGGGAAAACATGGAAGTGTTTGGTGGCTTCTAAATTCATCCCTGTTTGGATCGTAAGGAATGAATGGGACTAGGCTAAATGCAAACACATTCATGACATGCTGTGCAAAGATTAAGTGCACATACAATATTGAAAAAAGATAGGCATGTATTAATTCATCAGGTAAGAACATAGTAAAATATTGAAAAACTGTGTAAACCTAAAAGGCTTTTATGCTTGACGTGCTTTCCATTGTATAATTCTGTGAAATGACAGAGGGCGACTCGTGAGTAATTGTTCTCAAAACCATCAAAAAGCAGCAATGAGAGGAATTAGTTTGCTGAATAATTTGTCTCGTGAGACGTTTGTAAATGCATGGATTTCTTAACATATAAACTGATTAGGTTGTGGGTCATTTTGACGACACATGAAAACGTTTTTATGATGTTTTTATAAAACATCACTTTACTTGAAGGGGTGTTCACAAGGCCGACATGACACACTCACAATCACAACCTGACACGTGTCATGAACATGAAGGAGACTTCATGGACGTTCATGACAACTGTCATTAAGTGTCATTTGTTCAATTATGTCATTTTTATTGCAAAGATGACATTGTTTGAGATGTCTTTGTTATGACAACTTGACATTAAAGCAACACTATGTAGTTTTTTTTACCTTTAAATAATGTCTCTAAAATGATTTCAGTGATAGAACAACTTTTAACTGGACAAATTGTACTGTTGCTGCAACCTGAGCAGCCTCCTAGCCTCTACAAGCACACTCTAAAAGTGGCGGTGGAGGGTAGGAAACACAGCCCTGCCCCTCATCCTGCCTGCAGTAGAGTGTCTGATACCAGGCACTGTTGCGCTTTTCAACCACATGGGGGAGCTGTAAGTCATTTTTACATGGAAACTACATTGTGTTGCTTTAACCCATACATCATAACTTGCCATGACAACTTGACATTAACCAAGACAACATAACTGACCACTTTTTACCAGTGATACAAATATAATTTGTCATTAAAATGTCATTAAGTGTTAATACTCTTTTAAATAGTTTTTTAACAGCATTATGAATATTCTTCAGTTCATAATGTTTATTTGACCGAATATTAATAATATTTGACATAGTATTTACACTTAATGCCATTTAAATCATGGTTTGATGTAATGTTAACCCACAAAGCTAGGTAGTTTCTTAAGTTTGATAATTATTGTTTATAATTTATAACAAGTTGTGTTGTACTGGCTTACGTGTCAAGTTGTCACAACAAAGATATCTCAAACAATGTCATCTTTGCATTAAAAATTACATAATTGAGTAAATGACACTTAATGGCAGTTGTCATAAATGTGCATAAAATCTTCTTCATGTTCATGACACATGTCATGTTATAATTATGAAGGTGTCATGTCAGTCTTATGCTTAGTCTTAGTTTTTTTCTAGTTTTTTATTTTTTACAGGGCAGGGGAAAGCAAGAGGTACGTAAAATAAAATGAAAGTTTCTAAGCAGTTGCACACATCTAAATGCTTTTTGGCATTCAGAGATAGACCCAGATAGATTTCAGCCTAATAGGGATACTTGTACTGAATCACCAATTTCACATGTATTTTGTGTATTTTCAAAATACAAAATACTGTATTTGTATTTAAATACATTTTTCCTCACAGTGTTTTGTATTTGTATTTAAATACATTTTTCGACACAGTATTTTGTATTTGTATTTGAAATACATTTCCATGTATTTATGCCCATCTCTGAATGTAACGTGATGAAAACGCTATAAACATATAGGGAACAGACTTCAATGAGGAACAAACACCAGCGCCGTCTTTGATTCATTAGTTCTGATACCAAATAAAGTCAACTGCATAAATAGTCCTGTATCCATTGCAAACATATTTTATTATAAGTCTTAAAAATGTCCATAACATAAAATCATTGTCAGCATACCATAGTTTGACTTGTACTGCGCTGCACTGATTTCTAAAGACTGCGGCAATAGCGTTTTGTGCTCACACAACTCTAAGAGAGAGCTTACGAATGGTCCAGACCAACCTTACGAAAGTGTGACTTACAGAAGATATACTTAGCGTACGAACGTTTTGGGAACCGTGCCATAGAGTTAAGAGAGAGGTTAAGGAATAGGTTAAGAACTACTTAGCGATAAGAACGTTTTGGGGAACCGGGCCCTGAACTGTCTGCAGTCTGCTAGAGCACCCAGAACCAGAGTTATACACTATCAAAGACAGTATTTACAACATAAAAAAAGAAAATTTGGTGTTTTATCATATGAAAAACAACATAAATAACACTATTTGTCACAAACAGCAGCTTTTTATGTAACTTCAAAAGGTTTTCTGCAAATTGATATAAAGATATTGCATTTAATCTACTGTATGTGGGTATGGGAGCACTTCAAATATGTTTAGGCTGAAATTAAATACAAAAAGGGTATTATTCCTCCCATCAGTTGGAGTAAAATAACTTTTACATTTATAATGATAGAGAAAAAATTCATTTTTCCCCTATAAGCTGGCAATTGCTGGAATCAAACAAACTGTCTGCAGGTTTCGTTACCACTCAGGGCCAGAGTTATACACTTTTATATGCAGACTTTAGAAAAAAAAAACATCAAAAAGCGCCTATTTATTTTTGTGTTTATTAGAGGACTAACAACACATACAACCATGTTAAGCACTTTTAACAGTGTTTTATGTAATTTCAATGGGTTTCCTGTAAAATGATACCAAACTTTTGTATGTGCACCTCTGCTTGTGGGTATGAGAAGCTTTTGAAATTGGGTAGGCCAAATCCAGGCTAAACTTTATTGGACCCCAAACTTTAAAATGTTAATACAGTTTCAATGCAGCTTCAAAGGGCTTTAAACGATCCTAAACTAGGTATAAAGGGTCATCTAGTGAAATGATTTTCATTTTCAGAAAGAAAAATGAAAAATATGTACTTTTAAACCACAACTTCTATCCGTGTGATGCCCCAGCACAAACGCACGTAAAGCGTCATTTATATAGCTCATAATAATTAAATTAATTTACACAGTCTAAATAATTAACAGCAACTGTTGATATGTAGTTGATTCAACGTCACTTTAAATAAGTCTTCGTTAATTTATTGTTTATTCAATTGTATTTATTCAACATGTAATAGTTAATAATGACTACTACTAAATACAGGTTACAGAAAAATCTTCTGATGCACAACCTTGGACACATCATCAGTGTTGTTTCCTGGACTCACGGGGTGTTTCGGGTCTTGCTACAGACATTCTCCTCCAGGCGACCCGACCGAGGCTGATCAAACCCCGGCCTGTGTCTAAGTGGCATGCTACCACCTCCACCGTTCTCCCCTTTTCAACCAGAGCCATCTGGATGCTTTCTCTGCTGCCTCCACGTTCTTGCTTATGGCTCTTCTTCGGTTGGCGCCTGTTATGCCGAGTATCCCATATGCCTTATTCAGGGTGTGGCTGGCAAATCCCAGACTGCCTACTTCCACTGTCATACACCTGGTCCTCCACCCATTCGTCCGACACTGCTCAACCAGCTCCTGATATTTTTCCCTCTTTCTCTCCTGAGCCTCCTCCATCCTCTCCTCCCAAGGCACTGTTAGCTCTAGCAAGATCAGTTGTCTGGTGGCCTCAGAGACCAAGATGATGTCAGGTCTCAGTGTGGTCTGGGTGATGTGTGCTGGGATCCTCAGTTGCCTCTCTAGGTCAACTGTCATTGCCCAGTCTCGGGCCGTAGAGAGCAACCCAGCAGAGCAGCTCTTAGATGTTTTCTTGGGCCTTTGTCCTTCCTTGATGAAGTGGATAGCCTTGGCTGTGGCTTGGCGGTATCGGCTGTCTTTGATCCCCTTGCTGATTGCCTCAGCAATAAATTTAAGGACCTGATCGTGTCTCCATCGATACCGGCCCTCGCCTAGTGCCTTGGAGCAGCTGCTCAATATGTGTTCTAGTGTCCCTGGCTTGGAACACAACGTGCATGCAGGTGTCTCTACTCTGCCCCATGTGTACAGGTTAGATGGGCTGGGAAGAACGTTGTAAACCCCTTGGATCAAGAACCTGATTCTCTGGGGATTCCACGTCCAGATGTCCTTCCAAGTGACATTCCGCTCCATCGCCTGCTCCCACTTCATCCAGGCACCTTGCTGCCGCATGGCCACTGCTTTGCTGGTTCTCTCATCCTCCACTGAAGCACGCACCTCCTCCTGCACCAACCTTTGCATCTTTCTCCCGCTGGCCAAGTCGTACCGGGTTGCTGTTAGGCTTCCAAGTCCGGCTCTGCCTTGCGCTATTGTCCCAAGGATGGCCTTGTGCTTCAGCCGAGTTTCAGCTTGTTGGACTGCCTCTGCTGCCCTCCACTTCCTCCCTGTCCTGACGACAATCCCTGCCCTGGACACTTTCGCATCTCTGGATCCAGAGTACTGCAGATGTTCCCGTGCCCGTGTCACAATGAACTCCTCCCTGGCTGAGCTTAAAGGAAGTCTGATCTTGTTGGTGTTCCCATACAGAGCGATGTTGCTTAGGCTGCGTGGCAGTCCCAGTCATCTGCATAGATAGCTCCTCACCTTTCGCTCTAAACCTTCAACCACAGTCATGGGGACCTCATAGATGAGCAGGGGCCAGAGGAGTCTTGGGAGGATTCCATGCTGGTAGACCCAAGCCTTGAATCTTCCAGGGAGCCCTGATCTGTCCACTGCTCTCAACCAGCCGTCCATGGCAGTGTTGGTTTCCCTGATGGAGTCTCTATCTTTGAGGCTACAGTTAAAGGCCTTCCCGAGGCTCTTCACTGGTTTCTCAGTGACTGACGGGATTTGATGTTCTCCCAGCCTGAAGGGGAACTTATCAGTGACTCTCCCCTTCTTTAGCACCAAGGATCTGGATTTTGCCGGTTTGAAGCTCATGCGTGCCCATACCATGAGCCTCTCCAACCCTCTGAGAATCCGTCTTGCTCCTGGCACCGCTGTTGTTGTCACTGTGAGGTCGTCCATGAAGGCTCTAATGGGAGGTTGCTTTACTCCGGACTTGCTGAGGGGACCTCTGCACTCTGTCTCGGCTGCCTTGACCATCATGTTCATTGCCAGCGCAAAGAGAGTCACTGAGATGGTGCAACCAGTGATTATCCCTACCTCAAGCTGGTGCCAATCTGATGTTAACTGGCCAGAGGAGACCCTCAAGCTGAACTTGCTGTAATAGTCCAGGATGAGGCCTTTTACCTTCTGGGGTACGTGGTGTTTCTCCAGTGCGACCTTCACCAGCTTTTGGGGTATTGAGCCGTATGCATTGGTGAGATCTAGCCACAGCACAGCCAGGTCTCCCTTGCCTTCTCTTGCCTCCCTGATGAGCTGGGTTACCACCCCTGTGTGTTCCAGGCAACCTGGGACTCCCGGTATACCTCCCTTCTGCACAGACGTGTCGATGTATTTATTGCTCAACAGGAAGTTGGAGAGTCTCTTGGCCACAATGCTGAAGAATATTTTGCTCTCCACGCTGACCAAGGAGATGACCCGAAACTGGTCGATGTTCTCAGACTTCTCTTTTGGAATGTACACTCCCTCAGCATACCTTCATGGCTGGGCAATCCTCCCTCTTTTCCAGATGACCTTCAGGGCCTTCCAGATTCTATGTAGAAGCTTTGGGCAGTTCTTGTATACCTTGTAAGGCACACCGCTTGGGCCTGGTGCTGAGCTTGACCTTGCTCTCCTCACCACTTCCTCCACTTCACTCTGGCAGGGCTTCTTCAGGTTGAACTCTACTGTGGGCTCTGGTGGTGTCAGCAGTGCATTGCATGGCCCTAGTGGTCATTCTCTGTTCGGGTCAGAGTAGGTGGCCTTGAGGTGGTTGTTGATCGCGTCCTTGGAGCAGATGAGTTGGCCAGTCCTCTTTTGGCCAAGGAGCTGCTTGGTCAACTTGAAAGGGTTGGCCAAAAATGCGGCCCTCTTCTTTGCTCTCTCTTTCCGCCTCCTCCTGTGGTACTCTGCTCTACAAAGGGTCAAAAGTTGTTTCCTCAGGATTCCTCTCAGATCTGCTAGGCCTGCTCTCTCTACTTTCCCTGCTGCCTTGTACTGCCTCTTTAGTAGCTTGAGTTCTTCCCTGAGACATTTGATTTTCCTCACTCTGTGGCTTGGAGTGTATGCAGACAGAGTGGGTTTGGGTGTCACAGATCCAAATCGCTCAGCTGCAATGTTCACTATGAGAGTGGTCATCGTTAACAGTCGATGATCCACATCCCCCTTGGCTGTCACTTCCAGGATCTGGTTCATGTCTTCATCAAACTGGTGCCACTCAGCTCTCTTTGAGGATTGGGTCACTGGATCCTTAGTTGAGCCAAAGGGGCACAGCCAGTTCTCGTTACTGCCACTTGCTGGCTTTGGGGGCTCTGTAGGCTGTCACATGAGGGCAGCTTTGGGTGACAGGCGAGCGGCTGGCAGCAGGTGTTGGCGACACTAGGAGGCTCTGGGCACTGTGGGTTGCCTTCGGGCCTGGCTCCTCCTGCGTCTTACCAGAAGTTGTGACTTCTGTGCGATATGTCGTCGTCACTGCTGCTTTCAGACAGCTCATCCTGCCTTGATGGATTCTTAAGCCCCTCTTGTTCTTGCAGCTCTTGCCGCAGATGCACAGTAAGTAATAATTAACTAATTGTTACTTTACCCCAACATTACTATGCTATTACCTACTAGTTAATCATTCTTCTTTACTAGTTACCAGTATCAAGTACAGTGTTAATGCAGGTAACAATTTGCTCTGCATTAGTTCATTTGTAACTACCTATTAAGTACAGATCATTACTCTAAAGCAGTAATTCTCAAAGTGTGGTCCGCGGACCACTGGTGGTCCGCCAACCGCCCCCAGTGGTCCGCCAAAAGATGACCTAAACTAGGCAAGTGTTTATACCAGGAGTTCTCAAAGTAAGAACTGCGGTCCGGATCCGGACCCGACGGGAACTTGATCCAGACCCGCGTCCACTTCATATTACAAGTGCATTAATTTCTATGTGATTGCTAAATGTGTGCATTTGCTACTTTAAGAGTATTCCTGGTCCGAAAATAAAACGAGTTATTTAAAAATTTCCTGTGTGACGCTGTAGCCATCACACCCAGATATTATGCACAGCTACTTCATGCACTACGGCCTTTGATCAGTAAGTCCATATCAATCTGAAATCACTGTTGGTTTGAGTCGTTTAAAACATACATTTGAAAAAGCAATACTCGTCAAACATAATCACTATACATATTCTTTATTATCATGAAAATACCTGAAAACGTTTAAAGAACAGCAATATAAATACATCCTTAAGACATTTCCTGGAGCTGCGTGTCTGGTTCTTCGTTTGCAGCGCATATTGAATTTCTGCACGAGAGCGCCCCCTGGCTTATGGATGTAGCGTCATTTCACCGTAATTCATTGAGATACTGAGAAGCATAGTAAGCATTATTTCTTGTGTTTATTTTTAAAAATATATTTTTAGTTTAAATGCAAAATACACTTATGTTTTTCCCAAACTATTTGTGTTGATTTGTTATATAAAAAAATGATTTACATAAAGTTTTTCCGGACCTATGTAAATGATGAGAATTCAGATTTGGACCTTTGAATGTAAATTTTGAGAACCCCTGGTTTATACAATTGTCACTTATTTAAGTAGATTTTTAATGCACTTGCGAAACTGTGATATCAGTTCTTGCTTTTTCTGTTTTAATGGATCGGTTGGCTAAACCAAAGAGGAGTCAAAATAAAAGATCAAGCATCAACTGAAAGCTAAAATCCACAGATCTATTAGTTTTGTAATGTACTAGTTTTTGTTCATGTGTTAAATCCCTGTAATTTCAGTGATTTTGGACATTAAGGGGAACATTTTTTCCAGTATTTTATTGTTACCATAGTTACAATCATAGACTTCATATACCCACCACCTCAGTTTTAGTATGTTTAATTGCATTTTTTTTCTACACATGTGCAGTTTGTTGTTCATATTAAGCTGCAACTCATTTCACATTTACTTTTTCAAATGAAATAAAATTCATATAATAATTTCTGAACATAGCATTGCATTTGTTTAAAAAAAATAGTTTTTGACTTGAAACAGTTGCATATTAAACTTAAACTTAGCTTATCCTTCTTATTTTGTTGTTTTTTGGGGGAGTGTTAGAGTGAGATTCTGTTAGGTGGTCCTCAGAAAAAAATTGGGAGATAAAGTGGTCCTTGGGCTGAAAAAGTTTGAGAAACTCTGCTCTAAAGGGTTACCAAAAATGTATTTTGTTCAGCCGTTTCAGAACCACAGAGTAAGAGTAATACAGAAAACATAGGAGAGAGAGAGAGAGAGAGAGAGAGAGAGAGAGAGAGAGAGAGAGAAAAAACACGATTCACTTTTTAGGTTTAGATGTTTACGTTTTGTTTCATTTTATCCATTATTGTGATCACTGTTTGTTTTAGATGGACTCTTGACCCTTGATATTTGCAAGTTTTTTCCCTGGTTGCATTAACTTCTATAAAACAGATTTGTTATGGTAAGGTAAAGTTATTAGTGCAATTATGTGGTGGTTGGTACATAGTAGTAAAGATCATCATCTAATTTACTCACTCATCAAAAGTTTCAAAATGTCAAAATGATATTCAGCACTCTCTCAGCACTTTGTCATTAAGGATTTTTAGGAACTATGGACAAAAATGAACCGCTAGACATTTGAGATGCACAAACATTAATAATCAGAGTATGAATCTCAACAATGGTGACAATTAAATTAAAAACTTCATGCTGCAATGCATGCTGGGTATTAACAAGTAAAAAATCTCATTCAAGACTACCAGAATGCACTGCGGCATGGATAAATAACTTTTTACAATTTACTTTTTTGTCACCACTGTTGAGATTCATACTCTGATTCTTGATGTTTGTGCGTCCCACATATACTTAAAAATCCCATGTAAACAAATTGTGTTTAGCCTTTACTTGGCAATTATTTTAAATTTACTAACATTTTCTGAGTGAAAATTGTTTCCTAGCTTTTTTTAAGTAAATCCTACTATTTTTTTCAGTGTAATGGTGGCCATGGGTTATGACGAGTATTTCACTTTAAGCTCCCATATTTCAAAGCTTTGTAAAGTTTTATTTTAGGTTATGGTGTACCTAAGAATATATATTTGCAGTTTAAGTACCAAAAACAATCTCTATATATATTTTTACAGCTCCTCTTTCAGGAGCTCTGCTAAGAAGATTTTGGGCTGTAATAAGCAATATTCATAAGCCTCTCTTCTGATAGGCCTGTTGTTTCTGATAGGGCGGTGTCTGTAACTTAAGAAAACAAACAATGTCTGATTTCCACAACCCCAACTAAACGTGGATAAATTAAACAAGGTTTAATGTTGTGCTGAATGATTCATGTAAATACTGTAGCACCAAACTAACGGAGAGGTACTCTTATGGCGCCTTTCCATTGCATAGTACCCCACGGTTTAGTTTAGATTGGGTCGGGTCAGCTCACTTCACTTTGGCGTGGTAAGCTTTTCCATCGAGTTTAGTAACACTTTGGAGTGGGAGGGATTATAGGCGTGTCATTATATTTGCGCTGCCTACTGCTGTGACATCATACAAGTGAGAGGAGAGCATCGTTGTACATTCCCATACATTTATTTATTTCTCAGTCTGCCACAAAATTAAAATTGACCACCACAAACAGATGTTTGCACATCGCGTTTATCACTATACCTCTGTCTCACATGACAGTTTCTGTACAAACACCCGTGCATCAGCCGATGGCGCTCCGGCTCCGCTGAGCCTCACTGAAGTTGCATTTAAGCATAATGCTGAAGTGCTCGTTGCGAATGTTTCGCCACAAACTGCAAGTCTGGAAAAAATTGTTATGGTGTCCCTGATTCTCAACATGTGGATGTTTTTCATCGCTAAAAGGGAGTTTGGGATATTATAGCAGAGCACAGATGAAAACATGTTTGCTCGAGACAGCGCAAGCTAGCACTAAAGGTAAAGCTAACATTATAGCGATGACGCTGGTAGTGACGATTCTCTTAGACCAAACAGCGATCAGTGTTTTCGCGTCACATTTGGTATCAGCTCGGGTCGCTTGGAACCCCAACTGAGGTGGTACGAAAAAAAGGATTGGGTACGTACTGCACCTAATGGAAAAGCTCCCAAAAGTAAGCTGACCCGACCCAAACTGAACCAAACCAAACCAAACTGTGGGGTACTATGCAATGGAAAAGCGGCATTAGTTAAGATGGTAAAAATGCTTGTCCTGGGAGTGAATGCAACTTAGACCTGTACATATTTAATTTGATCATGATGCCAACGAGATACGGTTTATTGTGTTTACCTGTGAAGCTTTTCATCGACCTTCTTAACAATAAAATGATTAATATAACTCTCCAATGCATAGTTAAGGCCCTTTTCTGTCTCCAAAAATCATCAATTGCCTCCTGTGAAATGTCTCCTACTGTGACAGCTGCCATAGCGCCTATCACGGAATGTTGATTGTTTGTCCGAGTGAGTGGAGGGGTCGTGGCTTAGCCATAGGTCAATTGTCTCGCGCACCTCATCAGTAAAGCCAGTTTATTGATTAGCAGTGTTGGGCAAGTTACTGAAAATTAGCAATTAGTTACAGTTACTAGTTAATTCTTTTAAAAGTAATTGAATTACTCTACCAGTTACTGCTTATCAAAAGTAATTAGTTACTATGGAAAGTAACTTTTAAGTTACTTTTATGTCTGCTTTTTAAATGTAAATATGAACAGTACTGAACAGTCAAACAATAAAATTATATGGATGGGCTATTTTACAAGTAAGATATATCACATACTGTAGGAGCCTATTTTACTTTAGATTCAGCCTTTGAATATTTTTGTTAGAAATTATCTTAATATGTCTTCTTCTTCTTATTATTCCTCTTCACTCCGAGCGGAGCATAGGGCTTCTACGGTCTGCCTCCAGACAATGCGGTCTAGGCTCTTCCTCTTGGCTTCTTTCCAGGTGATGTTGATTTTCTGGAGTTCGTCTCTGGTGGTTCTTCACCATGAGTCTTTGGGCCTTCCTCTGCGTCTCGCACCTTGGGGGTTCCAATCAAGTGCATGTCTTGTAATGTTTGACTCTGGTTTTCTCAATGTATGTCCAATCCATTTCCATTTTCTTCTTTTGATGCTTGTTTCCAGTTCTTCCTGTTCTGTTTTTCTCCACAGTTCTTTATTGGTAATTTTCTATGGCCACCAGATGCCACATAGATGTCTTAGCTTCTTGTTGATGAATGGTTGTAGTTTGGCCAAAACACCCTTGTTTATTTTCCATGTTTCGCATCCATACAGAAGGGTGGTTTTAACACTGGAATTAAAAATCTGTATCTTTGTTTTCAGGGAAATGGCTCTAGATCTCCAGACTTTATTTAGGGTGGAAAATATTCGTTGTGCATTTCTTTTCCTGGCCTTTACATCATCTTCTGTTCCTGTAGATTTTGAAACTATGCTACCAAGGTACCGAAACTGGTCTACTCTCTCAATGGTCTCTTCTCCACATTTGATCACATCAGTATTTGCAGGTGTCTTTACTCTCATTTCCTTATTTTTGTCCACATTTATTTTAAGACCCACTCTCTCTGCATTTCTCTTCAATGTGTTTACTTTCTGTCTCATATGTGCTACTTTGTGGCTTAGTAAGCACAGGTCATCTGCAAATTCTATGTCCTCCAGCTGTCTGGTTAGTGTCCACTGGATTCCTGTCTTCTCGCTTCCGTAGGACTCGCGTGTGACCCAGTCCAGCAGGACGAGAAACAGGAGAGAGCTTAAAAGGCACCCTTGTTTTAGTCCAGTCTTGACCTAAAATCTTTGTGTTGTTATTCCAACTGGCTTCAAAACCATCATGCATCACTTTGATCATCCTGACAATTTTGTCTGGCACTCCATAGTGTCTCAGGAGTCTCTAGAGTGTGGCCTGGTCCACTGAGTCAAAGGCTTTTTCAAAGTCCACAAAGGTTATGAAGAGTCCAGCAACCTGATCTCACGAATATTCACACATATCACACATATTGGTTACTCAACTGTTTTGTCCTATTTTCTTACCATTTTCGCTTCGATTTAGGGTTAGATTTACATGAAATTACATCCCTACCCAAACCCAACTCTAACCCCAACGCCAGGCGACAATTGTTTAAAGTTTAGAAAATATAAAAGAATAAATCAGAAAAAATAGTATAAAACAATAGTTTAAGTGACATACTAACGCAAACACCAAATCTAACCCTAATCCGAAGCGAAAATGGTTTGAAAATAGGAAAAAGCAGTTGAGTAACCAATCCATGAGAATGCCACGGAAAAAGACAGTCCGTAGCAGGGCCACGGAAAAATGCGGAGATCCGTGAGAATGCCACGGAAAAATGAGCACAAAATTCCGTGACTATCCCACGGAACTTTGTGAGATCATGTTGAGTCCAGAGTTCCATTCAAGAGATTGTTCTATTATTATTCTCAATGTTGCTATTTGGTCGCAACATGATCTTCCGGCTCGAAAGCCTGCTTGCTCGTCTCTTATCTTAAGGTCTATTGTTTGTTTCATCCTTTCTAGGATTGCTCTTGTCATGCCTTTGCTTGTAATCGACAGTAGCATAATTCCTCTCCAGTTCTTGCAGTGGCTGAGATCTCCCTTTTTAGGAAGTTTCGCCAGCAATCCTTTATTCCACTCTTTGGGGATTGATTCTGTATCCCAAATCTTGAGTAGTAGTGAGTGCAGGGCATTTACTGTCACTTCACCTCCAGCTTTCAGTGCTTCAGGTGGTATATTATCAGCTCCGGCTGCTTTCCCGTTTTTGATCTTGATCAATGCATACCTAATTTCTTCTTTTGTGATAGGTCCTATGGTTATTTCAAGATCTGTTACTGCTGGTGTTAGCTCTGGGGGGTCTTCTGGAAAGGGTCTATTGAGAATTCTTTTGAAGTGTTCTCTCCATCTCTCTAACAGTGATGGTACTAACGCCCTTATAAATAAACGGCGTTACTAACGGCGTTATATTTTTCAGTAACGAGTAATCAAATAAATTACTGTTTCCCCCGTTATAAAGCCGTTACCGTTATTGACAATAAATGCTTCACGTTACTATAATTAATCTCACTAAAGCGATTTTCACCAGTGTAGGTTCTCTCATCCAGACAGGCAATGTTTTTCTCTTGTGTGTGTGTATGTGTTGGGGGCTGAGAGACACATAACTGATGATGATTGGTGCGTGTGTGTGTGTTGGAGGGGGTGGGACAACCACATAACCGATGATGATTGGCTTACTTCCCATCGTTAGCCAACCAGAGGCAGGCAGAGTTAACGCACAAACACATGCACAGTCCGAGAAGTACAGTGCAGTGTTGCCAACCAGGTGACTTTGTCACTAGATTTAGCAACTTTCAAAACCCCTTTAGAGATTTTTTTTACAAAAAGCGACTAGGACAAATCTAGCGATCTTTTCTGGCGTGGTTGGAGACTGACGCGAGAGCATGTATCACTCTCTCTTCTCAACGAGCAGCGGTTGATGCTGCTAGACACTAAGACCCGGTCCTCGCGCTGCAGTCCGTCCGAGTCCCATACCCGCAATGACAGAGCGATGACAAGTACATCAAACTCAAAGGTAGCAGTCGCAAACACAAAGTATAATAAGCACTACTTTTCCATCGTTGAGGTAAAACGCAAGAATGTTGATGTAATGTGCAACTTATGCAGTGTAAGAAAGATCTAATAAAGCACCCCACATCATCACATGCTGCCACCCCTTACGAAAATTAACCAGGGTTTTTTTTGCGGTAAAAGTGCAGTAACCATGTTTTTTTTTGGCGTATTGATTGCTATCAGCAAAACCATGGTTTTACTACAGTAACCATGGTGAATTATGGTTATTTTGTGGTAACCATGGTTTTACTGCAGTAACCATGTTTTTTGGTTTTAACTGTAATAAAACCATGGTTAATTTTGACCTCTAACTGGTCTGATTGCTGCTTGCCGTTGACCACACGAATTTGGTTCTTCCGCCCACCAGCTTGGAAACCTCAACGTTAGTCCCTTAGGGTTCCTTTGCTGAGGATAACCATCCGGCATTCCTGCTGCCGATGCCTTCGCCTTAACTCCATTAGCCTACCATTTTTTCAGGGTTCCTGCGAGACCTTCATGGTTACCATGACGGTTCCGGGATTCGTGAGAATCCCACCATGCATCGCTCACGCAGGCAGTCCCCTACTTTGGCGTTTCCCGGGGTGCACCATCGAGGAGGTGGAGTAGGACTTTGTAACCACATCTTAAAATGTAAGCTTAGTTTATTTATGTATATCATTTAGACTATTTAGTAGGGGTGTGCAGCGGAGTCAGTATTTGTATCTGTATTTGTATCTGTAACAATCTCAAAATTATTTGTATCCGTATTTGTATTCGAATGGAACCGGAAGTGGGCGGGCCTTAAACCGGAAGTCATATTACATGAAAATGGCATTTTAAATGAATTTTTGCTTTATTATAATTATAACTTAAATAACTGTAAATATTTATTAAAAATAATATCTTAATCAAAAAGACAAATAACTTGATTCTCATTAATAATAGGCATGGAAAACAAACTTTTCATTTTAAAAGCCTCATACAGCTTGTGCCTATGTGCGTTGAACTTGAGAGCGCGTTGACTGTACATCACCTTTAAGCATTTATTGTGTCTTTCAGCTCAGTTACATGTGTGACCCATTCTGCCTAAATGAGTGGGAGGTTTTCAGAAAAAATAACCTACGTTAATCCCTCGTCTAGCGATTCAAATGCTATATTAATTAAACATCTAATACGTTTTCTGAGAGTGAAATGATTAATACTAAGATGCGTGTCATGTCTGACATCTTGGTTTCGGTTTAAAAACATGCAGGAATTTGAAAATAAAATGCAGGACTTGCTTGATGTTTAAAGAGTTATTAGGAGAGATAAATTCGGGACTGATTTATGTTAAAAAGCTATTAAAATCGTCAAGACTCGCGCTGACCGACAGATCCGAAACGCAACGCACAAACACGCAAGTAGTGCACTGACAGAATATTTCAAAAACAAAGGTTTTGACAAGAATTTATGAAAGCATAATAATCATTACAACAACTTGGTGAGCATATTAACTATGTCCATAGCCTACAGCGTTTGCGCGAACAGAACGAATTGTTTAAAAAAACTTTAATCTTCATCTAAATTAATAAATAATCAGATATTCGTTTAAAATGTCAAATAACAGTATGCTCTATTATTTAAAAGTCAGTTTTGTTCAAAACAAGCAACACGATTTTAAACAAAAAGGTAATTAGAAAGATTTAATTCAAATGTTTCAGTTGTTATTTACTTACTTTATCTTTATGTTTATTGCAATTCATGTCATAATAATCTTTAGTTTAAATTTTGCTTTTAAAATGTTACATTTTCATATTTTTATCTATTTACTTATTTATTTTATATTCACCTAGATTGACACTTAGGCTTGCTTTAACTTGAAGTAATTAAAAGATCATCTGTGACCGAAGTCACACGGAGACACAGAGTTATTAACGAATATTTTATTATCAGAGTGCAGCATTTTATCAAGGTTTTCTGGTCTTGTGTAATAAAATAAAATAAAATAAACTAAAAGAGTCATTTTTTTACAGTTGGGTTAAAAGAATTTTGATATTAGCAGTGTTTTTAAACTAATTCCAAAACAGCTGGCGTTTCTAAATAAGGGACGCGCAGAAAATGTCATTCATGTCATTTTATAGATTGCACTCATTCACTTCACACACATATTACATGTGCTTTAAGGGGTTTATAATTTAGCGCTGTTCCAGTAAACACGTGATTATGTCTGGCCGAATATTTTTTCTGTTATTCGGATGAATTCGTTATTCGTTTTGAAGCCATTATCCGTGCCCTTCCGAATAACGTATTCGGCTTCGGGCACATCCCTACTATTTAGACAAATATTCTGTATGTTTACATTGAAAATATATAATTTGTTAAAATTGTGTACTGTCTCTTTAAGAATTTGGAGACTATGAAAATATATAATAAAAAATATTAAAATAATTAATATTAAAATATAAATATTAAATAAATATTAAAATTTAACATTTTAATTAAACAAAACATATTAAATGATACAAAGTAGTGCTGTTGGTTTGTAGCCTTACTTTTTAGGTTTAATTACACAGAATTCATGATGAATTAATGTATTTCATAAAACCATCTCGCGGCCCCGAGTTTGGCCCACTGGGTTAGACCGTCTCATTTCAGTTTTCTTCGCGGACTTCTGAGGCTTCCACCTTGAAAGACCAAGTGCTCACCTTTTAAGGTCGCATGCTTAGCAGGTCGCAGCCCTTGAATTGGGACACAGCTTGTGAAGCTTGCGGCGGGTTAGGGTTAGGGTGCTGTTTGGTCATATATTGTTTGTATATTTTTTATGTTTGATTTAAATGATACACAAGATTAAAGGAAGATATTTAATCAGAAAACGGAGTACGTTGATTATTTTGTCGGACGGACACAGAGCGAGTGGATTGTTTTGTCGGATACGGAGCAAGTGAAACCAAAACTGAAACTAAATGCGCACTCACACATACTATGGAGTTTTAACACGTTTTAACAGTTGTACAGCACAGTGTGAATATTTCACTGGAAACAACAATCGCGGATCGTTCTCTTCCATTAAGGCCGATGTAAACATCTAAGAATATATTCATATTTCTCAGATTTATTGCTTTTGTGGACTACAAATGCAAGTTGATGTCATACTGGGATTGCTTGGCAAAGATAATTTACAAACCGGATGGATTATGACTTGCGCACAATTTTTAAACAAAGGTATGTTGTCCTGTTTAGATTCATGTTCATTCTATATGCACTGTCAGCCATGATGAAGTTTAATGATTCATTGCACCGCCTACCACGGTCCTGCGACGTTAGATCAGAAATGCTTTGTCTGCAAGTGTTATTTTTTTCACAAACGCGAGTAACAAACTCATTTCAATTTCAGTAATTGTAATTGCGTTACATGCTCATTACTGCTAAACGTCATGTTTATACAGAAGTCACAACAGCTCTTTAAAAATTACAGCTACTTCAAGCAGGCTGTGTACATTTTTCTGTGAAATTATTGTTTTGAAACTTATACTTACATAGCCCCTAGATCAGTTATCATGAAAAAAGCCACGAAATTTTAGATTTGACAATATGGGACCTTTATTAAGTAGCCTAACGACAATATTTTGTGGGCTTCTAGCATTGGATTTGTAGTGGAAGGCAAATTGTGAAGTATACCATACACGTCTCTGTATAGTTAAAGGGACTGTAAGTAGGATTTTAAGTGTTTTATTCATCAAAATCAATGTCTTTATTCATAAATATGTCTTCGTTGGTGTCAAATGACCTCTGCCAGTGACTTTTCTTTTGTAAACTTACAATTTCTTCTCTTTACTTACATTGAACAGGTATGTTCATAGAGGTTCCCATATCGTTCCGCCGTATTGATTTACTATAATAGCAGAGAGGGACAAAAAGCACTAGCCTACCAACGCGTTTCAACAACGCGTTTTCATTCAGAACACGTGAACCAGCTGCAACGGACAAGGAGATCAGTGATTACATAATGGCTACCGTAGTTGCAACACGCATTTTGCAAAAACCCCATTATAGAATATTTGTATACTTGTATACCCTTTTTGAATCACTGGAACACATTTCTTCATAATCTAAAAGGCAAAGAAATACACAAATTAGAAAACAAAACAACTTACATTGCATTTAATCTGCATGTGTTTTATCAGTGTGTTCCCTGGAACTGAACCCACCACCCTTGTGTTGCTAACATGATGCTTTTCCAGTTGTGCTTCAGGAACACCAATGAAATTTGTGTTGTTGTGCAATACACTTTACAGTAGTTTTTTTTAACACACATTAAAAATAATGTTTACAGCCCGGGGTGTCCAGAATTTTCTGCTTTAGTCAAGGTTCTTATTTTTCAGACCATCACTACATTAAACTGTGGTTGTATGCTAAAAGGTCCATGAATGTTTATTATTGATGTATTCAGCACAAACATCAAATAGACTGACAACAGCAATTAGGAATGTATACCCTGACCGATCAAGAATCTGTCTCAAAGCCGCTTTTGTAAGGAAATAACGTAAAATTTAATGAACCAACACAGCCTGTCCGGTATCGTGTAAAAAGTTTTACACTAAACATACCTTTTTTGGGAACTGCAATTTAGGTTTAACTGCAATGATTTAAATGCTATTTTATAAGAGAAAGCACAAGTAAAAAAAATTAAGTAAAAATAAAGGCTTTTTCATTTCTCCGTATCTGAATCTGTGAATTGTATGTGAAAAATGTTCAAACAGAACATAGCAGACATTTATTTGGTCCCACCTAAATATGTTCCCACTTGGTCAAATAATGAAAAAGAAACAAATTGCTTACCACAGCTATGCAGATGACACAGTTATATGGGATATACAGATACATTTTAGGAAGGATTATTCCAGTGCACCTATGCACCCATTGTAGAGGTTGGGGTTGATACAACAAACAACCGAAAATTCTCGGGCGAGCATCATATGTCCAAATTTCAGTCAAAACCGTTCTATTTTATCATAAACAATCTGAAAACAGGGCTTTAAAGGCGGAGTCCATGATGTTTGAAAACTTAGATCTCGTTTCCAGAATCTCACATTCAAATGTCTCTCACATTCAAAAGGAAAGAGAGAGATTAAGAAGCCTATAACAATTATAAATTCTATACATAAATTGTGTTCGTGCCAATATAAATATTATTTTAACATTGTACTGTCAGCAGAGAAAAAGTGTCACAGAAAAAATTATGAAATATAAATAATAAATTAAATAGGACAAAGCCTATCACTCAAATATATATATATAGAACGTATTCAAGTGACAAAGTAATGTACATATGACAAAATTATACAGCTATAAGATAATACAACGTGTTTAAGTTAGCATTTTGTTTATAGCTAAATCTGCTAAGCAGATAATTAGTTTTTATGAATGTGCTAACGGGGCCCCCTTTACAAAGTTGCTTAGTGAGAGTGCTAGGATGGGCTCTGTTAAAACAATCATAATTCAGTAATTATAAAAAATCCGTAATTGTTTTTTTCTTCCACTATTTCCGTGTTTAGTGGAAGGTCTTATCTGTGATAAAACATTAAAGTTGCAACTGTTTGCAATGTCAAACTTTTGCACTCACCAGAATCTGTATCCGCTGTTTATCAGTCGCAACTGAAAAGCAGAGTTTAAAGAACACAAGTGGATTTCTTTGGAAGCTCACGTGATGAAACTAGAACATGAGAGTTTTTTTTTTTGAGTTCCTCTTATTTGAATGTCATGATCTAAGGAAGTATGTTTACGGAAGTACAGGAATGGTAGAATCAAGAAACTTTAAATTTTTATCTCTTAAAAACTACCCATGCTTTCACAGATGAAACAAACTGTAAAAAATGTCAGTTCAGGTAGTGAACTGGCAGCATGCACCAAAACATATTCGTTTTTTATTTAGGCTACTTAAAATATATATTTTTAAGTCTTACTTTAAATATAATGAACACATAAACACTTCGAAATGAATATTTGCTGAACTTAAAGATTATTATCTACACTTATCTGAAACCTTTAGACGTTTTTGTTTTTGCACCTGTAAAAAACTCTTAATTTTGTACATGCAGCTTTAACAAAGTTGATTGTTTGTTCAGTAGTCCCTGAATAAACACAATTAATACTGTTTCTAATTATGGGATAAAGACAGTTGCAGATGTTTTGCAAAAATACAATGACCACATTTACATGCACCCGATTAATGGGATTTTGGCATACCGCGGTTAAACTTTACCTCATGTAAACACAATACTTCAACAAAAAAAAAAAACACAATAATAATGCGATTAAGCTCATAATATTGGATATTTCTTGTAATTATTTTTTTAAATTCAAACAATTAGATGAAATATACAATCACCTTCAGGAGAACATTATCAAATAAAAGAAGATACAAGTCAGAGAAAAAAAGCTAATAAAGGGGTATGTAGCTTAAAGGGAAAATATATAAAAGCAATTAAGGAAAGCTATCTAAATTTTTATACATATACAAAAACTTAACATATTTTTTATTTTTAGTCAAACAAAAAGATGTGAGCAGTGAGTCAACTTCAATCAGGAAATGTGAAAAAGTAGGAATTGAGCCCATACATTTTTGCTTATGGATAAAAAATTTGCCAAACAAAATAAAAAGTTAAATAAATACTCTTTAGATTTGTTGGCAGAGTCAGAGTAATAGCAGATAGTATCAAGTTAAAAGATTGTGCAAGGATAGGTGTTTTGTTTAAATGGGAGTACAAGTCTAGCCAAAATATCTGAACAAACTTACAAGAACAGAATAAATGTAATAATGTTTCCTCTTCATTGCCACAAAATATGCAGGTACTAAGAATATCAACATATTTGGAAACAGTTGAGTTAACAGGATATATTTTATGTAGTATTTTAAAGTGGACTTCTTTGGTTTTATTAGGAAGAAAATATTTATGAGGCAACAACCACGCTCTTCTCCAATCTATATTATTAATTAAAGCAACCCAATGGGATTTACCTCGAGGAACAATACGGTCTCTTTTCTGAAATATCTGCAAACAAGTTTATTGTTACATTTCTTGTCATAAATGCCAATGCCGCCCAGCAATAAAGCCGACTCCTTTATATCTTTTTGGGTGTATAATAAGTGGCTCTTAACCAGATGCATTAGGCCTGAGGGAATGGCTCTAACAACAGTATTATATTCTTTGAAAGGAATAGGGAAGTTATGGACAGTCATGAAGTGTTCATACGACAAGATATTGCCAAAATCATCAAATAAAGAAAGAATATAAATTAAACCTCCATTAAACCAATTAGTGAAAAAAAGAGATTTGTTCCTAACAGTTATATCCATATTATTCCACAGGAGAGTTTTATGTGGTAAGAAGCTGTGAACATAACACAACTTCCAGGCAAGGAGAGCCTGTTGATGAAAATGAGCCAATTTAACCGGGAGTTTATTATGCATATAATTACATTTTAAGATAAAGGGGAGGCCTTCAATTTTATTGAATATATAATTAGGAATAAAGAACCATAAGGAATTTGGATTTATTAAACATCTTCTTAGCCAGTTAATTTTAAAAGGTGTAAATGGTGTTATGAAAGGTTGTAGCTTCCAGACCCCCATCACTTCTGCAACTAGCTATAACTGCGTTTTTAAGTTTATGACACCTATTTTTCCATATAAAGTCAAAGAAAAGTTTATTAACACCTTTAATAGTACAATCCTTGACATATAAAGAAAGGGATGGATAGACGAAGCGAGAAAGACCTTCCGATTTAGAGAGGAGAACCCTGCCATAAAGAGATAGGTCTCTTTGTAGCCAAAGATTAAAAATATTTTGAGTTTTCTTTAATCTACTAGAAAAATTAAGTTGTTGTCTGGCTATAATTTTTTTTGATACATAAATACCTACTTTATTGTATCTTTACAGGAATAGTCTACCCTTTTGCCATATTAAACTATGTTATTACCTCAACTTAGACAAATTAATACATATCTATCTTTTTCAATGCGTGCACTGTACAGCGCGTTGTGAATGTGTTAGCATTTAGCCTAGACCCATTCATTCCTATGGTACCAAATAGGGAAGCCACCAAACACTTCCGTGTTTTCCTTATTTAAAGACTGTTACATAAGGAGTTATACCAGTAGGTATGGTGCCACAAAATAAAACTTTTTTTGGTACCATAGGAATGAATGAGGCTAAATGCTAACACATTCACAACGCGCTGTACAGTGCATGCATTGAAAAAAGATAGGTATGTATTAAGGTTGAGGTAATAACATAGTTTAATATGGCAAAAGGGTAGACTATTCCTTTAACTGGAATTCCATCAATGAATGCGTCATCACATTTATGCAGTGACATTATCTCACATTTGGACAAATTTAGTTTTAACCCAGAAGCACACGAGAATTGTTGAATTATCTGAATGGCTATAGAGAGCTGACTTTATTTTTAAAAGATAAGAGTGGTGTCATCAGCTAGTAGAGACATTTTAATTTCCCTGTCAAAGATCGAAAGACCTTTTAAATTCTGATTGTGCATAATACTTAAAGACAATAATTCAATCACCAAAATAAATAAAAAAGGGGAAATCGGGCAGCCCTGTCTGACACCACGTTTTATAGAAAATCTTTGTGAGGTGAACATATTAACTATGACAGAGCTATAGTAATTCCTTTATAAAACATTTCAATGATATTAACGAACAATATTTCTTGTAATAAAAACTTTTTTTGCAATTGTTTATGTCACTGAATATGTAATGCTGTTGCATTTACACAGCTGTACCAGCAGATGCCCTCCACACGCTGCGTTTCTCTTAAACAGTGAAACTAGTTTGTGTAATCTCTTACCTTTCGGCGTAGTCACTGTGGCAGAAAAAAGCATTACGTAGTGAATTTCACAGCTGGACACCTGAGGTAATTTACTGTACCTGAGTTATAGACCCCATCAAGCGAGCTTATCCACTATCATTCAAGTTTGCATGCACTTCAAATAGATTTGATTGGCTGTCAATGGTTTATCGTTCATCAGGTGGGACAAAATTGCTCAGAAAGTGATCCCAACGTCACAATATTGTTGTATCTTGTCGTTATAGTTGTGGCATGAACTCCGCTATTATATTTAATATAAAAAGATTTTCAAAACTATATTTTTATAGTTATCGTTAAAATGTGAACGGCCCTTACAGGCACTGTCATAATATTTTCGTCTTCATCACGGCACCGGATAATGAAAAACGTCTGTAACAACATGTTTGTCAAGTAAATTAAAACAGTGGACAGTATATTCATCATAGGCTGTGCGAATAATCAGAAAATAAAAACTACATGTAAACAGGAGTGCAGGTTAGCTCCAGTAATGTAAATGTCTTACTTCGACTTTATTACTGGAAATAATCGCATTTTTGGTGTACATGAAGTAAACGTACCAATGAAATGAAACACTTCTGCTTTACTGCTAAAATATGTAAAATCCATTTACAATTAAAAGTTTCCGTGACATCTTGCAAGTTTTGGGCAAAATTCGGATACAGCCTTGAACACTGCTCCAAAGTGGTATTTGAATTTTTTTTTTATTGTTTTACAGAAAAACAATCTACACAATCCACCGTTTTTCAATATTCTACTATGTTCTTCCCTCTTACCGTGTGTTTACACCAGCTGCGTTTGAGGCGTCAAAATCTCGTCTACCGCGTATAGTTTGCTGCTTAAACATTTTGAGTTTACTCGCTTCATTTGCGCGTGAAATTCTAGTCATCGAGACATTCACGCGGAAATCCGCGTCATGGGAGGGGCTTCTGCAACTCCGCTCGCTTTGTGTAATCACGTCATTACTAGAGCAAGCTCCTGATTGGTTAACACGGCGTGTTTTTCCGCCAAAGTTCACATTTTTTTTAGTAGACACGCAAATGAGGCGGAATCGCATCTATCGCGCCGCACTAAACGCATATTTCGCGCCGCGAGACCTCCAGACGTGCGTCAATGCGTCTTCACGTTGACTTAACATTGAAATCACTTGCGCTTGGCAACTCTACCATGGCTGGTCTGAACGCAGCATTAGACGAATTAATACATACCTCTCTTTTCTCAAAGTGTGCACTTAATTGCTGTATAGCGCGTCATAAATGTGTTAGTATTTAGCCTAGCACCATTCATTCATTAGGATCCAAACAGGGATGAATTTAGAAGCCACCAAACATTTCCATGTTTTTCCTATTTAAAGACTGTTACATGAGTACAAGAAAGTATGGTGGCACAAAATAAAACGTCGCGATTTTCTAAGCAGATAAAAAATGAGAACTATATTGTATGGCGGAAGAGCACCTAATTTGCAGCACTTCGACCTCGGACGCAGTAACATCATCACTCTTGACAACTCTCATCCTCAATCAAACTTTTAAAAAAAGTAATGCTCACCCTTAAAATGTATTCTATAAAGAACATCCTTGACAAAATGTCCACCAAAACATGGTTGACACATTTTTACAATTTTATCAAACCATGTTATTTCCTAGGGGATGCCATTTCTCACAGCGGTCAACTGTCAATTCACAAAGGACACGCGATACAAAAATTGCCAAGATTGATGTGCCCACTGTACTTACATATTGCTGTAATTGATCTAACATAAAATATATAACTGTACTGTATTGTATGTATCTATGTAGTTATGAAGAAAATAAAATGAACATAGAAGGAATGCCCTTAATTAACTCCCACCCCCTTCAAGGCTTGTCCCCTAATAACTTCACAACTCATTCCCTGCCAAAAATTATTTTTTCTATCCCAGACACATGAGGTCAGATAATGTGTTTTGGTGAAAAAGATGTGGTATATTTACATAAGTCTGCAACATACATCTCAATTCTCAAACAGAGATGTTTATCTTTTTTCATCTTTGATGTTCTCTTTAGCATTACTGAGTTCAGACTCCAATTCATCCACTAGATGAGGTTCCTTCTCTTTCAGCAGTCTCCAGAATTCTGATTTTACAGCTGAACCTCCTGAATCAAGAACATCAAAGACAATCCTCATCTTCTCCTGTCGTGGTTCTGCACTATGTACTTTCTTGTACATTTCACTTGTAATCATGTATTTGCTCATGAGACAGTCAGCTATCTCCATCACTGATGTGACTCTTTGAATCAGTTGATCTCTGTGTTTGTCCAAAAATTCAGATTCTGATTGAAGCAAACGCAGATTCAGATGTTGATATGTGTGATATAAGCACAATAATAAACATTTAATTGAAGTGTTAAGCATAGAAGTCATACCGTACCTGTAAACCTTCTGCCAACTGGAGGTTCCACACCTTGAGCTGGTGCTTTTAAATAATAAAAAGATATGATCAAAAAAGAATATCCATCATAATATTTATAGCTTAGATTAGAAATTTGTCAATGAAAATAAATTACTTTGGGCAGCTGTGTCACTGCAGATCACTGAATGTTTAAATGGCATTTAATAAATGATTCCCCTCAATGACACTTTATATCGACAAATAACTGATCTCTAATTGTTACTTCATAAACTAATTTGCTTCGAACAACAGAATTTTATCAAGTACCTGAGAGAAGAACTCGTCGTTGCTTCCACACTTCTTTCCCTTTATTATTTGAATCCAGAAGACCAAGCCTGACCTCATCAATGCTGACATTCAGAAACACTTCAAATGTAGTGTGAAAGTTTGGGCCAAAATTACAATCAAACACCTCATCCTGAAAAAAATAATTATCATTGAATAAAAATACTCAAATATAAAACTATCAACAAAGCAAAAATATTGTGCTTTATATTTCACAAAATATATTTAAAAAAAAAAACAGTCTGAAAAAACTATTAATCACAACTGAAGGTTGTGTTATATAATAATTAGCATCTAAAGATGTTACACAATTTTTTTTTTTTTTTGCTTAAATCTATTCAAATATATCAAACCGGTGGCTGCACTTCACATTCTTCTGGATGACAGCACAGTTTGTATTCTTTCCCTGGAATCAGATGACAAATTGAACTTGTTTCAATGTATGTTTTCTCCTGATGTTGACTCTGAACCTTGAAGTAAGATAAAATAAGATTTTTGTTAGGGGATGAAATGTTAAACATCTCGAGTTATATCATGTGCATATTGAAAAAGTCTCTCTTTAAATATGAAGACATGCTAAGAAGCTCATTTTAAATACAGTAATTTGATTCCTCTATACACCGAATCAGAATTTTCAGATTTAAACTAAGCAGTGCTAGTGTGATATTATACAAATAATTGTATAATTTCGAAGTACACTGATCATTTAAAATAAAAATGATGTACTGTATAATAGTGGCATTTTGGAATAGGAGCTTCAAAACATTAGGGGTGGTTTTCCGGACGGCGCTAAAGCCTTGTCCCAGACTAAAATGTACACTATTGGCAAAAGTTTTGGGACACCGGCCTTTATATGCATGTGAACCTAAATTACCCCATTCTTAATCCATAGGGTTTAATCCAAAGTTGGACCACCCTTTGCAGCTATAACAGCTTCAACTCTTCTTGGAAGACTTTCTACAACTATAACTTGGGCTTAATTTGTTGTAATATTTTATGTTCATTTTATTAATAGGAAAAATAATTTTTGAGCTTTACCTCTGATAAGGGCACATTCCCTGGAAGCAAGTGAACATTCAGTATTTTCTGCTTCTGTGCAAAAGATTTTGGTCGAAGGAAAAGCAGAACTTGTGCATAGACAGAAGACACAGGGAATATCTTCTTTTTTATAAGTCCAAACAGGGAAAACTCTGTGATATTGATAATCACGTGAGTGCTGCTCACTTTGATCGACTGCAAGATTTCTACATTACCATCAGAGAAATGTGCTACAGCCAAACTGTCTTTACTTTTCTCTGTAAAAGACATTTACAGTTTTGGTAAAACTTTATTTTAAAATATATATTTTATATTATTAAATAATATACTTTATCATTTAAAGTATAAAATAACAGTGACTAAAACGTTGTTGACAATGTATACTGTGAAATGCTGAGCTCTTCACTTAATTTATTTTGAAATGACAAGTAAATTATTCATCACTTTTCATTGCTTCAGTTGTTTAAAGAATACATTATTGAAAAATATTATTTTGAGGATGAACAAATAAACATACCTGAGAGAATTTCACAGTGTGGAAGGTGCAATTGTGAGATTGAACCTTTAAAACAGTCAATGTTGTACAAGGGACCTGCAGGCTGCATCTGACCCAAACCATCTAAGAGCCGTGGATCCCAGGGCACAATTTTATACAACACCTCTCCTTTAACCTCCATCACAAACACAAGGTTTGTCAAACTGCACTGAAACTGACCAGCATGTGGAGAAACAAACCTAGAGAAGAGATGAATCAACTATACTGAAACTACCCTGAAAAAACATGTCCAGTCTACAAAAGAGATTGGAGTCGTATTGATGCATTAACATTGATCTCTCATAAATTTATTACAATCAATTTGGCCAAAATTAATCTTAATTCATAAAGAAATCACATGAGAGGCTTAAATTTTCAGTGTTTAATTAACTGGCTTACAAACCATTTACATACAAAAATTCCAACATTTAAAGTCGCAATGAAATATATATATAATTTTTTATATTGTGGTATTATTAACAAATGACTTATCTGTGAGCTTCATTATTTTGAAAAAAAGTTGTGTGTGCTCATAATCTTTAATCAAAAACGCAAATCTCCTCCCCTCATCAAAACGATCTCTCTTCACTTCCGGTGTATGGCAGGTGCGCGAGGTCCGGGAGAAGATCGCAGCGATTAGCAAATAGCAACATGACCTAACTTCAAACGATCCAATCAGATTTCGATGGACAAATTCAAATCCAGCCCTGCCTTATTTCATTTCAGAAGCCAGTTTCACTCAGATAAAAGTCACCACGGGGAAAATAAGGCAATTGCTTCCGTTTCATGGCGACTTTAAATTCAATTTGCCAGAGATTTATGAAACCATCCAGAAAACTTCAATGAATACAGTAACATGACTTTAATTTGTTTAATATTTTTACCTGTATAAGTTAGTTCCTTTGCTTTCGTCGACTCTGTCAATATATTCAGGTGTGAAGACTTCTGCATCTTCTAAACACTGAAATACATGCAGTGATATCCTGATCAGATGATTTAATGGCACTCTTTTAAAATGTAATTTTTGTAAATGCAATGCAACGCAACACATTTATGTAATGTAATGTAAAGCCAATCACATTTCCTTTGTCTGACCATATGCAAAACCTCTTGTGGTTTTAATAGGCCTGTGTAGCTCTGTACCTCAAATTGGGTTTAGTATCTGTGCCTGATTAAAAGAAAATAAATGTGGCTTTTGAAAGATTACGATTTAGTCTGTTAATATGTGGTGTAAATGTTTATATATTGCAGGTTGCATATTTAAGTATTCATATATTTTAGATGTTACATGTACATATACTTTTTATATTCCCATATATGTTCATACATTGTATGTGCATGTTCTCATATATGTACATATATTTCCATCTAATTTTACATATATTTAAAATGTATTCCACAATATATCAAACACATATCTACATACATTTCACGTATTTTCCATATAATTTAACATATATTTGAAATATATTCTACCATATAGCAAACATACATTTGACACTTTATCTGTACATATATTGTTAATAAATTTTTTGCATATAAATCGGAATACAATATTGCAGATATTTATAAATATAATATTGCATTTATTTTTATATATATTTATACAACAGTTCTTTCTGGTTCTCGAATCTGATTGGCTAAGACCTATGCGATATTGTGCTGATATCGGCACTGTAACCGCTTCACCTTTCGTATCATTCCGCCACCTAGTGAATGGAGGTCCTAAGCAGGCTCATCTCTGAATGGAAAAACACAGACGCGCTGTTTGAATCACTCTCCGTGTGTGTGTCTCATTAGTTTACTAGCTCATAAATCAGTCTGTGAATCCCCAATCAGAAGTATTATTCCGTCAAAGATCAGCGCTCTTGGATGTTACGTTACAGTTAATGGGAGAAATGTCTTGTCACATCGTGTGGACGATTAACACTTGGAAAGAGGAATATAAACACTCGTTTTTTTTCATGCAAAAACATATCTCTGACACTTATAAAAAAACGTTTTATATAGTACTGACAAGAACAAAGTTTAATAATAATAATCGAGTGCTCGTATTGCGTTAAGAATAAATGAGAAAGCAATAGTAACGTTATACAAGTAGTTTTATTAACTTTTACCTCACGCCAAAACAA